>NC_069500.1:670397734-670497265 GCF_027579735.1 Bombina bombina | reverse complement strand
GAAAGTTGTTTTAAATTTCATGCTCTATCCAATCCATGAAAGTTTAATTTTGACTTTACTTTCCCTGAAACAGTGAGTTAGGATGCTGAGGGATATTAAGTAATTTACGAAAAATATAGAAAATATCTGGAAAAAACAATAAAGCTTAATTCAATAAAATAATCCCTAACTGCCTGTTACTGACAGAGTGCTACCTAATTATAACTTGTATAAGGTCCATGTACTGTATATATGCAGCAAATTGTAAAACATCATACTAAGACAGTTCAACATTTACTGTTCTCAACATCAATGCAAGTTACAACGCCTGCAAATTGTTTAACTTAGTCATTTTTATCTGGAATTCAATCAAATATGTCACTTCATTTTTAAACACTTGAAATATTTAATGAACAAAATGCAAATGAAGCCGAAAAAAACAGCATTACAGCAAAGTGTAACATAAAACGCCTTGTTAGATATTTAGTGTCCTACATAACCTTTATGAATATGTGACCTTTCCTTTGCTGAAAAACTTGGCTCTGTTCAATGAAAACATCTGTTCCCTTTGCAGGTACACTTAAGAAGACCTTTCTCTCAGTTGGATTTGGGACCCATTTTGTGAGCACTTTTAAATGGGCTTCTGGTCTGGCAACAGCAAGCTTACTCTCAATAACCCCCTTCCAGCAAGGCAGAGCAGTGGACTGCTGTGAGGACTATTTCAATCATGTCATCGAATCTCATCATGTGGAGAGGGGGGCCTGAATGAGGCATCTGCAGAATTCCCACAATGCAGTGGCTTCACAATGCTGACAGATGCATCTGTCATCTTACACCTTCAACTAACCTGATGTGCGCTGGCTTGACACAGTAAAGCTGTCCGCAAGCGACTGCAGCTCTCTCATGGCGTTATCATAAGATTCTTCCACACAAGAATGGCGGTCATTCGACTGCAATGGAGACACACAGGAGATAAAAAATATAAACTTTTTAAATGATAACGGCCAGTATAAAGTACGGGTTATTCTTTTAACTTTTTAGTGAACACATTTTAAACTATATATGAGAAAAGCTTTATTTCTTGATAAGTGAGGTCTGATACCCAGTACAGCAAATATATAAATCTATATATTTTTTTATTAAACAAATAAATATACATTCAAGGCCAAATATTTCTTGGAAAAAATGTTTGTTTTTTTTATTACAACAGTATGTGTTAATATCGACCACTATTTCATCAACATTTTAAAAATTAGTGACAATTTTGTTTGTTTGTTTTTATATAAAAAAGGCATTTTAAATTATACTGTATTACAGTTTTTTAATGCAAGTTCATGCGCTGAAAAAAAAAAAATGGTAGGACGTAGGAGTTAGTGATCATACTTTACCCGCTAAAATAACAACTATATAAAAGTTTCAGTGTAAACAGATTTTACTTTAATGTGAAAGTCAAAATTCACTTTTGTCGAATGAAACAGAGCGTGCAATTTGTCTTTTTAGATTTACTTATGTTACCAAATATACTTTGTTCAATTTTTTTCTTTCTTGATATCCTTTTTGAAAAGCATACTTAAGTAGGCTCGGAAAGCACTTCTCGGGGCTAGATGGTGGTTACTGCCTAAGCACATATTGCCTATTGGTATTGGCTCACTGATGAGTTCAGCTAGCTCCCATAAATGCATTACTTCCTTAGAGCTGACTTTAACTATGCGTTTAACCCAGTTGCATGAGTTAAACACAGAGTTATTTGCAAGCAATAATAAAATACTCTGCCCGTAAATATTTTTTTTTCGGACTAAAACATATTTACAATATATTTAAATGTTTCCCTCACGTATGGATAAAAGAAAATCTGAATACAATGTACCTTTAAAAAATAAAAATAAAAACAGCTTGCCTTTTTAACTGAAAATTTAAAGTGCTCTACAAACTATAAAAAATTGCCATTTATAGCTGTTTTTACTAACCATAGCAAAGAAAAGTAGATGAATTGTTGACAGAGTACAAATAGACAGTGGTGTCTATTTAAAAGACAACAACGGTATCAGAATCATTCTTACCAGCGCAAGCTCATGTTCCAACTTGACACAGATTTCTTCTTTATTCTTGAGGTTGGAGGAGAGGTCTGTAACTATCTGTTTTTTTTTCATCAAGTTCTAATTTCAGCTGAATCATTGAAATTGAAAAATCTTCCTCTGACCTGAAGTAAAACAATAAATAACAATGCACTTAACTGAAAACTAAATTACCGCACGTGAAATGAGCCTATAATTAATGGGTAACTTAAAACATAAAGCAGAATTTAGATTTGATATATATATGTGTCTGTTCACCACATTTGTGTAAAATACAAGGAAATGTATTCATATCCTTTGTAGTGGCTAAAACCTAATATTCATATCAAGTTAATAAGCACATTTATGACAGAGGTTATTTAATGATATTGCTGTCCTGTGCTTACTAAATATATAGCATAATCATCACAGCCCTCAGTTTTTCAAGGAAGCTAAAATGGCTGATGGGTCAAGTTAGGAAAGCAGCAAATCAAAATACTACTAGAATATGATTGTCTGTTACTAGGGACAACTTGATTTAGGAATGATTGGAGCAGAAAGTATTATTAGTAGATATGTGCATATGGTCATATATGTGTTATACTCTATTGGACACTGTAGTAATTAGTGAATAACATGTCTGTTAAACACATAGTTAAAGTACCGCTCAGGAGATGCAGAGCACTGTTTGTCCCAAGAAGAAACTGCCACTGATGCCTAACAAGTTTTTATGTCGAATGAACACATCAGAACTCATAGTAAGTGATTTTATGATACATATATGTAATAAGTATAATTTTGGATTACAATTTCTTGTTGAATTCAGACTTAATATCTAAACAAGTTTCTTGGGACAAGTAAAACTAACTGGAGATGATATCTCTCTGAACAGAGCTTCATAGGATTAAACCAGTTTCAATCTCCTTGCAAATATGTACTAAACTGGAAAACAACAGATAGTATCTCTGAACAGAACTTCCAAGTATGTCCTTATCACAGAGTATACAATAAAATATATCAACTTGTATAGGAATGTTACTATACACAAGTGATACTGAAGGGGGCGCTCACTAAGTATAATACAATACAAAAATCAATGTATTATAAACAGAGATTGCACAATCCCAAGGAATAAGAACACCCAGCAAGTCGTCACTCCGATGAAAGGACCCTGAGTCCCGCAAGAGCTAAAACAACAGAAGAAAACAAGAGGCGCCACATAGGGTGAGTATATCAAGGTGAGGAATGGAGACACTAAAATGATAACAAGTGGCAACTCACATTTCGAAGGGCACTACATGTAGTGCACATGTGGCAGAATAGAGCATACCAGTCCCTCCAGCGAGACAAACCCAGGCTTCAACAGCAGTAAGTCAGGAACAGCAGTTTGCACCAAGCCAACACCACAATGCAGATTCATTCAACAGGGCAGAGTGGGGTTCCGAGTGACGTCAGTCACGTATTCAGCTCCGTCAGCTTCTAATTACAGCTTCAGACCACACTCTGCATCTCAAAAAGCGAATTCAAAATCCAATAGAATGTTAGTTCGGTAGTAAGAGAAACCACAGAGCCAATAAAATGGAAAGAAGTTCCTTTGTAGTAAATAAAACATTTATTTGAACAAGCGACGCGTTTCTCAGTAGTTACATCCACCGTTTCATCAGGCTTGTATTAAAGAAAACAAACACAGACTTATATTGAGACATAAAGTCTGCCTACCAATTACATGCACATGTGAAATAATTAACATACATGTACATAGGAGGCGTGTGTTTGAAACATAGTAATTATACAATAATAAGAACAGTTAAAACCTATAGTAAAAACAATGTTAAAAACAAAGGAACTATAATAAAAGTTGCGAACTAAAAGGTATTGAGACCCCAATAGTATATACTCTAAGAAAAGGTTATGATAAAATATAAAGTAACGTACATTAAGGGTATAACCAATAAAATTTCATTGGAAGTGTAATAAAGAATTCTCTGTACAGAAAGATTGTAATAAGTATGTGCCAAATGGATGTTACCCATAAAGGATGGTATAAATCATGAACAATATATTTGAAAGTGTGTGTGTCCGATCTATCATTCTAAAAAGGACATGCTTTCAAAGTGAAAAAAGGATTATGTGTATGGATATAGAATAGTGAATATACACTAATATAGAAAATTAAAGTCTAGTGTATACTGATAGAGCATAATTGTGTAGACTATACTATAAAGTGGAAGTAGAAAAACTTCTATTTGATAATAAAATAATTGTAATAGAACAATAAAATGTAATATGTCGTTTAATTGTCAAAATACATTCACTCTAATTTAATGAGTGTAAATAATTGTGTATAATAGTGAAAAAAGAAGATGGTGTAATAAAAGTGAAATGGGTATAATTATATCCGAAAAGTGAGTGGGAATGATAGATACTATTAAGACTGTATGTGGTAGCATCCTCAAATAAGTAGCAAAATAATGCCTTCAAGTATCAAAAGCTGCAAGATCCACACTAATATTGAGACCTACTGGACTAAGAGTTTGTAATTTATAAATCTAGTAGGTCTCTCTTTGTCTTAAACGGTTAAATCTATTGTAGTTCAAGGAAGGCAAAATATGTTCAGTGGGGGAAATAGTAAAAATGTTAGTGTTGCCTTTATGTTTTTTTAGGCAATGAGCAACTACACTGTGTGGTTTAATTTGTTTTTTCATATTGTACAAGTGTTCATTCCACCTAGTTCTGACAGTGCGGCAGGTGCGCCCTACATTTTGAACCCCACAAATGCAAGTGAGTAAATAAATGACGTATTCAGAGGAACAATCTATCCTTCTGGTTATAGGAAAAATATATTGATTGGAATTAGATTGAAACAAGTTTTTTGTGTGTTACAAAATTGCACATATTGCAACTTATTTTGTTACATTTATAACTTACCTTCTTCACTAATAGGGGATGAGCAGGTCTAAAACTATTTAGTCTTTTTTTTTTAAATAATTCCTTTTTTACCTACTACAATTTTACTGGGTGCCAACTTGTTTTTTATTGTTTCAGCCCTTTTGAAGACACATCTGGGTTTCTCACCTATAAGGTCTTTCGGGATCAGATCTTTAAGTAACAGATTCCAATGTTTACATATTCTATGATTAGAAGTGAATTTAGTGATGAACATCATCGCGGGTTTGTCTTTATTGTGACTTTGGTCATTCATCTTTTTGTGAATCAGTGTATTATCTCTATCCAGTGCTCTAGCCCAGTGCTCTTGCATGCATTAGATTTTCTGGGTACCCTTTGTCTATAAACCATTGTGTTAAAATATCACTTTGAAGATCAAAATCTCCTGAAGAACTACAATTTCTCTGTATTCTATAATATTATCTATATGGGACGTAATTTTCTCACAGACGATGGTAATTGCTAAAAAAATGTAGATAGCTATTGCTATCAACTGGGTTAAAGTGAGTCTTTGAGCCTATTGTGCCATCTGGATTAGAAAACAAAACTAAATCTAAAAAAAACATAGATACTTTATCTGATTAATAGGTAAAAGACAAACCCATATTATTGTTATTTAAATGTGATGGGAAAGAGGATGCAAAATCTGTGTCACGCTCAAAAATAAAAATAAAATCATCTATATAACGTCCATAGAAAACCAGATTTGCCCCATGGGGTGAGCTATAGATGTATTTGTGCTCAAAATACCCCATATATAAGTTGGCAAAACTTGGAGCAAATCTGGTTCCCATGGCCGTTCGTCTGCCTTGAGAAAAAACTGATCTTGGTACAGAAAATAAATATGCGTTAAAATAAACATAATCAGATTGAGTAAAAACTCACTTTGTATGGAAGACATATATGGATTTTAGTTAAAAAAAAAACATCTGATGGCATCAAGCCCCAATAAATGTGGTATATTAGAGTAAAGTGAGTTGACATCATAGGTCATCCAAGTGTGTTTATCTGTAAATTATATTTTTGATAATTTAAATAATAGATCAGATGAGTCTTTAATATATGATTTTAAACCAACCACACATTTCTGTAGAAAGAAATCAATATAAGAGGATAGGCTATCAGTGAGGCTACCAATATTCGAAATAATTGGGCGACCTGGGGGGTTAGTTTAATTTGTGTGCACTTTTGGCAAATGAAAGTAGGCGGCCATATTTGGTTTTATTGGAATAATGAAATCTTTTTCTTTTTTAGTTAGAAGGCTTTCTTTAACCCCTTAATGACCACAGCACTTTTCAATTTTCTGTCCGTTTGGGGCCAAGGCTATTTTTACATTTTTGCTATGTTTACATTTTTGCGGTTTGTGTTTAGCTGTAATTTTCCTCTTACTCATTTATTGTACCCACACATATTATATAGCGTTTTTCTCGCCATTAAATGGACTTTCTGAAGATACCATTATTTTCATCATATCTTATAATTTACTATAAAAAAATTATAAAATATGAGGAAAAAATGGAGGGCGGAGCTAGCCAGCCTAGGAGATGGCTGCTTTCTCTTAGAGCTCCTCAGCCCTATCTGTATGAGAACGATTCAGGCTCATGCCTCACTCAAACTAACAGACAAAATTTTCGGCAAACACATTCGCTCTAGGGCTAGCCACTCTGGGATCATCTAATTGCAATTTTAAACACCGGAGCACCTCCTAAAATTGAGCGTGCGACTGCAGCCTTCACTCACCCGCCAACGCTTCTAAGTGAGACACCATCACATCGGCACTCACGGTTAGCCCATAACAACTGAGCAGCTCGGGTCGGGGCAAACCGGAGCGGCAACAAAGCACTGGGCAACAGGTCACGGCTTCCCGATGCGGAGGTGAGTCACACGGTAGGCCGCAGCCTAAAGTAAAGTAAAGTATTACGCGCACCTCGCACAACAAAAGGAGAAGTCCGGCACTAACACCTGGGGCAGCAGAGTGAGACACATCTCTCAGCTAGACCTAAGTCCGGCAGTGCTACTGTGGGGATATATTTGCACTAAGAACATATATGTTCATATCGCAACACCGGCACATAATGTAACACAAAAGGCTCAAGCATTAACCCCTACATGCCTACATAGAATAGAACTTTGAATAAACCGCAGAGAGGCAACACTACACATAGCTTATTGCCAACATAAGCTTCTCCTCATCAAAAATTTAATAGTGAAAAGACCTGGGGGCACAATCCTTTACCTCAATTGAGAGATCACGCTACAACCTACTTTCTCCTACTAAAAGGGGCATAACTGTCACTACAGACCCTAGAGTCACCCCTCATTTCTCTGCAGCTCCTAACTGGTGTTGCTAACCTCTCTATCTACGCTAAAATGTCGCCAAAGAAAGGCAGTAAACCAAGTAAAAACAACAAGCAGCTGTAAGCCACATCTCACACTGTAAATACATTCTTTAAGACCTTGGAAAATAAAGCCAATGCTTCAGAAGAAGCTGACCCCCCTGATCTTGTCTCAGGCCAAAGTTCATCAGAATCTGAAAGTGATCAACCTGCAGAAAGCATTACCATACCCACAGCTCTATTTCACTCAATCCCCTCAAAAAAAGACTTTTCATCACTAATAACTCAAGTCAAGCAATGCATTAAAGATGAGATCTCTGACCTCAAGAAAGACATCTCTGAAATAGGACACAGAGTAGAATCACTTGAAAACTCACAAGATGCCCAGGCAGAAGCCATCTCAGAGCTACATCACACTATTCAACGTCAGGGTGCAAACATTTCAGAGCTGGAAGATAAACTAGACGACGCAGAAAACCGCAGCAGGCGCCATAACATCAGACTAAGAGGAATTCCTGAAGCTGTTGCAACACCTGATCTAGAGCAATACCTTCAAAACTTTTTCAGTACCCTGAAAAAAGAAGAAACACAGACAAAAATTGAAATTGACAGGGCTCACAGAGCTCTGCGCCCCAAACCACAAATAGGCCAACCGCCAAGAGACGTTATAGCCAGAATCACCAATTACCAGATAAAAGAAGAATTAATGAAACTTGCAAGAGAAGAACAACCCCTCAGGCACGACAATGTGGAGATACAGGTTTTCGGCGATCTATCTCAAAGGACACTCTCCAAACGCAGAGATCTTAAACCACTAACATCGCTCCTAAGGAAGAGAAACATCCCATACCGATGGGGTTTTCCCTTTCATTTGATAATACTATGGAAGGGCAGACGCCTATCATGCTCCACTACAGATGACATTTTACCTATCTGCAAAGAACTAGACATTCAACCGCCACAACTAGATGAGGGCCTCCCTGCCCATATCAAAGACCACAACACCACAGGTCCTACACCACTCCCGCAACGGAAGGAATGGATTCCAGTCCGTCAAAAGAGAACACAGAAGCCCGCTTCACCCCAGATGTCTTCTAGAGGTGATACAAGCTGACTTTAACATTTCGTGGTAAACCTCATTTTTTGTTACCACTCTTCCTGCCCCAGTTTAGATTGGGGCCCATATTTCTTTATTTCTGGTTTATTGCTGCACGATGTTTTTTCTTAATTCCCTTTTATTGCACTGAAATGCTTGGTTTTTTTATAATATGCTGACTGTTAGTCATTAGCAAAGTTTAATGGTTCTCATACAGTTGGGAGTTTATCTCCTTAAATTTAGGAATGTTTAATGTACTTAAGATGGAAATTGTATTTTGTTTCTTTTTTCTCTCTTTCTTTACTCCCTTCTCTCTGCCTTTTTCTGCTCTCTCTAACTTTCCCCTCTTCTGTCTCTTACCGTGTGCACACATGACGTCTAACCTATTAGATATGTTGCCATCCTTCAAAATAAACTTAATTTTCTCACACAACCAAAATGAATAGACACTCACCACATGAACTAATTATTTTTACACAAAATGTCAAAGGCCTAAATTGCCCCCAAAAAAGGAGAATGGCCATTAGTGACCTCCAGAAAAAAGGTGGGCACATATTGATGCTCCAAGAAACGCACTTTAAATCTAAAAATATTCCCAAATACTTTTCCCCACAATATCCGCAGCACTTCCACAGCACAAATCCTAATAAGAAAATCAATGGGGTCAGTATTTTGCTCCACAAATCCTTACCATTCACTAAGATACGGTGCATTTCAGATAAAGAAGGTAGATACATCTGCCTAATAGGCTTACTATTTGGTAAACCAGTAACCTTAGTAAATGCCTACGCTCCTAACTCCAGACAAGACCAGTTTATAAATTCGATTTCAGATTTAATTGTAAAAGAAGTAAAAGGCTCCCTTATAGTAGCTGGAGATCTCAACTTCCCTCTAGATCCTACGGTTGACTGCTCAAACCCAGAATCCAGAACCAAAACCCCTAATCTACCCAAGATTTGGCGGAAATTCAAGTCCTTAGGCATACACGATGTATGGAGATACTTCAACCCCCAAAAACGTGACTACACCTTTTTCTCTCACCCCAAACGCAATTATTCCAGACTAGATTACATATTAGTAGATCACATACTCCTATCTCACTCCAAACTTTCACAGATAAAACACACTTCCTGGTCCGACCACTCCCTAGTTTCATGTCATATTAACTGGCCCTCTGCTCCACTTAGGGCCTTCCAATGGAAATTAGACGACTCCATACTGCTAGATCCAATTCAAGCAAAGCTCTTCGCAAGTCATATAAAAGACTATTTTGCGCATAACAACACTCCAGATGTGAACGTGGCAACCCTTTGGGAAGCCCACAAATGCACAATCAGGGGTGAATTTATTAAAGCAAAAGCACAAATCAAAAAGAAAGGTAGACTAGAAATAGAAAGCTTAACCTCTGAAATATCTGACCTAGATTATACCCACAAAATCAACCTCCTGGACAATGCTATTCTTGAAGAACTCAGAGTAAAGAGAGATAAACTGAATTCCATCCTTCATATCAAAGCACAAAGGCAATTGCTATTTCTCCAACAAAATTTTTATAGAGAGGGTAATAAGCCAGGGAAATACCTTGCAAGAGCTCTAAAAAAACAACAACAGAAAACCTATGTACACTCTATAAAATCAGCTCAAGGTAAAATCATAGAAGATACACACACTATAGCGAACGAATTCAAAGTATTCTACCATAAACTCTATAACTTATATCCCAACAGGGACATCCAAAAACACCGCCAACTTTGCTCTCAATACCTTAAAAATATTCCAATCACACAATTGACCCCTGAGCAAAGTGAATTACTGGAGAAACCCATATCCACTTCAGAAGTAAATGACGCAATCCGACAGTTAAAACAAAATAAAGCCCCAGGCCCAGACGGCTATACAGGTCTCTATTATAAAATATTTGCAAATTTACTAATACCACCCTTAACAAACCTATTTAACCACATAAATGCCTCCCATCCCTTCTCTGATAGCATGCTTCAAGCAAACATCTCTGTTATTGCCAAACCAGGTAAAACTACTGACTCCCCAGCCAATTACAGACCCATCTCCCTACTTAATATAGATCTAAAACTCTACGCCAAAATTTTAGCCACCCGTCTTAATAAAATCCTACCGTCCTTAATCCACCAAGATCAAGTGGGTTTTGTGCCCCATAGAGAGGCTAAAGATAATACAGTTAAAGTTCTCAATCTCCTAGAATACATCTCGACAACCCAATCCCCGACTGTTTTCCTATCGACTGACGCCGAAAAGGCATTTGACAGACTAGACTGGACTTTTCTACAAGAAACCCTAAGACGATATAACTTCCCAGACTCTTTTATTCAAAAAATCCTAGCCCTATATACCAACCCCACAGCACAAATCAGAATAAACGGTACGCTTTCCGACCCCTTCGAAATCAGAAATTGATCCAGACAGGGATGTCCCTTATCCCCACTCTTATTTATCTTAGCCTTAAAGCCGCTCGCTACTAAAATACGTCATAATAATCAGATATGTGGAATAGAGGTAGGTGACCAAACTCACAAGTTAGCCATATTCGCAGATGACATTCTCCTGACACTCACCAACCCGCTCCCCTCCCTTAGAACAACTATTTCAGAGTTAGACCACTATGGGACTGTATCCAATTTCCTGATAAATATGACAAAATCTGAATATCTCCCTATCAATCTTACTAACCAATCTCTAGATGAACTGAAACTATCTTGCCCCCTCAAATTGCAAACAAAATTCTTAAAATATTTAGGCATTCGCATTACCCCCAACATAGCAGATCTCCGCATACATAACTACGGTACCTTAATCTCAGAACTTAAAAACCTCACCTCAACTTGGCTACCTAAAAACATTTCATGGCTAGGCAGAATCCACACAACAAAAATGATGCTATTGCCAAAAGTATTATATATCCTCCAGACAATCCCCATCCCAGGCACCCAGAAAGACCTGGATATCTTGCAAAAAATTATAAATGATTATATTTGGAGACGCAGACCCCCTAGAATTAATAAAAACACGCTTCATAAACTTCCTAGTGATGGGGGATTGGGGGTCCCTCATCTTCGCTCCTATAAACTTGCCATTTCGTTGCAAAGAATCTCAGATTGGTGCAAAATCAATGGCCCAAATCCCAAACAATGGGTACAATTAGAAAACACCTTATCCTTGTCGCATAACTTAGATGAGATATGTTGGAACCCTGGTTTCTTCCATAAATACAGTATATCCTCCTCATCCATAACAAATGAAACATGGTCAGACTGGAGACAAATCAACAAACCACTGAACAAAATCTCCTCTCGATATTCTCCTCTCACCACACTTCTAAATAACCCAGAATTCCCACCAGGCCTTCACCAATTGCCCCCCCCAGCTCGCAAGACCTTCCAGATCACTTCCTATATACCTCTTGACAGATAATAATCACAAAGTCAAAACCAAAAACCAACTGGAATCTTTAAATCATCCATTTCTATCCTCTTGGTTTCGTCTTAACCAAGCAAGACACTACATAACCACACACAAGGATATAAAGAACCTAACCCGACCTCTCACTCCCTTTGAACAAATATGTCAATCAATAGAAAATACACCTAGAACAATCTCCAAACTACATAAACTGATCCTGCAAATGACCTTTCCACTTCTCCCTTCTTATACAAAAAGATGGGACCTAGAACTCAAGACGAACACTGCCCCCAAAATCTGGACGCGCAGATTCGACACTCTAACACACTCAGCACATTCAGCTCAAGCTAAAGAGACCAACATCAAGATAATGATGAGATGGTACTTAACTCCAGCAAGGTTAAAATCCATATATAAAAACTCATCAATGCTATGTTGGAGAGGCTGCACACAAGAGGGACACATTACCCACATTTGGTGGGAATGCGATCATATAAAACCATTTTGGTCACAAATTTTTAAACATATTAATAAAATATTAAGCACAAACATACCTCCCACCCCAGATTTAGTTTTACTCTGCCAACCCCCCGCCATCACTTGTAAGATAAGAAAACACCTTTACCACTTAATGCTCAACGCTGCAAATCAGCTAATCCCTAGAAAATGGAAATCTACAATAATCCCTGATGTCCAGGAATGGATAACATTGGTTCAAAAAAACCTCCTTCTAGAAAGAATGCACTACCTCAAATTAGGTCAAATCACCCTATACCAAGATATGCTCTTCTTATGGGAATCCTTCACACTCGCTACTACATAGACTCAAATCAACAAACGGTCCCCCCTTTCAATTCTATAAAAAAAAACTATCCCCCCCTCTCCCCGCCACCACCAAGACACTTCTGCCCTTATCATATACAACTTGTAATGATCTATATATGGTCCAACGCATAGAAATTCTAACTACAGACTAATGAAGTGGGCAAGTAAACAACATCAGAAGAAGCAGAGAAATGAGACCACTGATTGTGTACACGGTTACCATGTTAGCTCCCCACTATCTCTCCATTTCCCATCTTTTCCTTTACTCTACTCTTTTTTCCTTTCTCTCCTTAATTTATGTTAAGTGCTAATTTTTTGAGATAAGTTTACTCTCATTGCCTCATACTTATAATACATTATGTCTTGAGGAATGTATATCAGCATCCCAATTGGGCAAGGACACCATTAGTCCTATTTTTGAAACAACAGGAGCTTCCCCACATCTGCTGATCTCTAACTCTTCCTAAGCACAAGAGCTCTAATGTCACAGCACACGATGGAATATTTAAAGGACATTGGACTATGGTATAATCCTTCAACAAGGACTGTTCTCATGGCAAACGCTATGCTATATTTAGCCTAACATTAATCTTTCTCATGATTTATTTATCCATGTCTTGATTGTAAACTGTTGACTTTTCATATGTTTACCTGTTGTTTTGAATTGAAAATAAAAAGAAAACATAAATAAAAAAAAAAAAATGAGGAGAAAAATGGAGAAAAATCCCCCCACACTTTTTCTAACTTTGACCCCCAAAATCTGTTACACAACCACCAAAAAACACCCATGCTAAATAGTTTCAAAATGTTGTCCTGAGTTTAGAAATACCCAATGTTTACATGTTCTTTGCTTTTTTTGTAAGTTATAGGGCAATAAATACAAGTAGCACTTTGCTATTTCCCAAAAAACATTTTTTCGAAATTAGCGCTAGTTACATTGGGACACTGATATATTTCAGCTTGTGCAATTATGGCACAAATGGTTGTAAATGCTTCTCTGGGATCCCCTTTGTTCAGAAATAGCAGACATATATGGCTTTGGCGTTGCTTTTTGGTAATTAGAAGGCCGCTAAATGCCGCTGCTCATCACACGTGTATTATGGCTAGCAGTGAAGGGGTTAATTAGGTAGCTTGTAGGGAGCTTGCGGTTTTAATTATAGCTTTAGTGTAGAGATCAGCCTGCCACCTGACACATCCCACCCCCTGATCCCTCCCAAACAGCTCTCTTCCCTCCCCCAACCCACAATTGTCCCCGCCATCTTAAGTACTGGCAGAAAGTCTGCCAGTACTAAAATAAAAAATAAAAGGTATCTTTTATTATTATATATATTTTTTAGCATATTTACATATGCTGCTGTGTAGGAAGCCCCCAACCTCCCGGACACACCCCCCAAACAGCTCTCTAACCCTCCCCCTCTACCTTATTGGGATCCATCTTGGGTACTGGCAGCTGTCTGCCAGTACTCAGTTTAGAATAAAATAGATTTTTTTTACTTTATTTTTTTTCCTGTAGTGTAGCTTCCCCCCAAAGACCAACCCCCTACCCTCTCCCAGATCCCTTATCCCCCCCCCCCAAACAGCTCTCTAACCCTCCCCCTCTACCTTATTGGGAGCCATCTTGGGTACTGGCAGCTGTCTGCCAGTACTCAGTTTAGAATAAAATAGATTTTTTTTTCTTTATTTTTTTTTTCTGTAGTGTAGCTTCCCCCCAAAACCAACCCCCCAAAACCAACCCCCCCACCCTCTCCGAGATCCCTTAGATCCTTTTTTTATCCATTCCCTCCCCCCTTTCTCCCATTTATTAACATAAACTTTTTCTGTAGTGTAGCAGTTCCCACCCGCTCCCTCCCCGTGCGCGCCCCCGGCGCCCCCGCCCCCCCTCTTACTGAAAGAAGCCATCGATGGCCGCCCACCCGCCTCCACACATCGGCTCCCACCCACCAACGATTGCGGCCATCGATGTCCGGTGCAGAGAGGGCCACAGAGTGGTTTTCTCTGCACCGGAGGGGTAAAAACAGAATTTATGTTTACCTGATAAATTTCTTTCTCCAACGGTGTGTCCGGTCCACGGCGTCATCCTTACTTGTGGGATATTCTCCTCCCCAACAGGAAATGGCAAAGAGCCCAGCAAAGCTGGTCACATGATCCCTCCTAGGCTCCGCCTACCCCAGTCATTCGACCGACGTTAAGGAGGAATAATAGCATAGGAGAAACCATATGGTACCGTGGTGACTGTAGTTAAAGAAAATAAATTATCAGACCTGATTAAAAAACCAGGGCGGGCCGTGGACCGGACACACCGTTGGAGAAAGAAATTTATCAGGTAAACATAAATTCTGTTTTCTCCAACATAGGTGTGTCCGGTCCACGGCGTCATCCTTACTTGTGGGAACCAATACCAAAGCTTTAGGACACGGATGAAGGGAGGGAGCAAATCAGGTCACCTAAATGGAAGGCACCACGGCTTGCAAAACCTTTCTCCCAAAAATAGCCTCAGAAGAAGCAAAAGTATCAAACTTGTAAAATTTGGTAAAAGTGTGCAGTGAAGACCAAGTCGCTGCCCTACATATCTGATCAACAGAAGCCTCGTTCTTGAAGGCCCATGTGGAAGCCACAGCCCTAGTGGAATGAGCCGTGATTCTTTCGGGAGGCTGCCGTCCGGCAGTCTCGTAAGCCAATCTGATGATGCTTTTAATCCAAAAAGAGAGAGAGGTAGAAGTTGCTTTTTGACCTCTCCTTTTACCTGAATAAACAACAAACAGGGAAGATGTTTGTCTAAAATCCTTTGTAGCATCTAAATAGAATTTTAGAGCGCGAACAACATCCAAATTGTGCAACAAGCGTTCCTTCTTTGAAACTGGTTTCGGACACAGAGAAGGTACGATAATCTCCTGGTTAATGTTTTTGTTAGAAACAACTTTTGGAAGAAAACCAGGTTTAGTACGTAAAACCACCTTATCTGCATGGAACACCAGATAAGGAGGAGAACACTGCAGAGCAGATAATTCTGAAACTCTTCTAGCAGAAGAAATTGCAACTAAAAACAAAACTTTCCAAGATAATAACTTAATATCAACGGAATGTAAGGGTTCAAACGGAACCCCCTGAAGAACTGAAAGAACTAAATTGAGACTCCAAGGAGGAGTCAAAGGTTTGTAAACAGGCTTGATTCTAACCAGAGCCTGAACAAAGGCTTGAACATCTGGCACAGCTGCCAGTTTTTTGTGAAGTAACACCGACAAGGCAGAAATCTGTCCCTTCAGGGAACTTGCCGATAATCCTTTTTCCAATCCTTCTTGAAGGAAGGATAGAATCCTAGGAATCTTAACCTTGTCCCAAGGGAATCCTTTAGATTCACACCAACAGATATATTTTTTCCAAATTTTATGGTAAATCTTTCTAGTTACAGGCTTTCTGGCCTGAACAAGAGTATCGATAACAGAATCTGAGAAACCTCGCTTCGATAAAATCAAGCGTTCAATCTCCAAGCAGTCAGCTGGAGTGAAACCAGATTCGGATGTTCGAACGGACCCTGAACAAGAAGGTCTCGTCTCAAAGGTAGCTTCCAAGGTGGAGCCGATGACATATTCACCAGATCTGCATACCAAGTCCTGCGTGGCCACGCAGGAGCTATCAAGATCACCGACGCCCTCTCCTGATTGATCCTGGCTACCAGCCTGGGGATGAGAGGAAACGGCGGGAACACATAAGCTAGTTTGAAGGTCCAAGGTGCTACTAGTGCATCCACTAGAGCCGCCTTGGGATCCCTGGATCTGGACCCGTAGCAAGGAACTTTGAAGTTCTGACGAGAGGCCATCAGATCCATGTCTGGAATGCCCCAAAGTTGAGTGACTTGGGCAAAGATTTCCGGATGGAGTTCCCACTCCCCCGGATGCAATGTCTGACGACTCAGAAAATCCGCTTCCCAATTTTCCACTCCCGGGATGTGGATAGCAGACAGGTGGCAGGAGTGAGACTCCGCCCATAGAATGATCTTGGTCACTTCTTCCATCGCTAGGGAACTCCTTGTTCCCCCCTGATGGTTGATATACGCAACAGTCGTCATGTTGTCTGATTGAAACCGTATGAACTTGGTCCTCGCTAGCTGAGGCCAAGCCTTGAGAGCATTGAATATCGCTCTCAGTTCCAGAATATTTATCGGTAGAAGAGATTCTTCCCGAGACCAAAGACCCTGAGCTTTCAGGGATCCCCAGACCGCGCCCCAGCCCATCAGACTGGCGTCGGTCGTGACAATGACCCACTCTGGTCTGTGGAATGTCATCCCTCGTGACAGGTTGTCCAGGGACAGCCACCAACGGAGTGAGTCTCTGGTCCTCTGATTTACTTGTATCTTTGGAGACAAGTCTGTATAGTCCCCATTCCACTGACTGAGCATGCACAGTTGTAACGGTCTTAGATGAATGCGCGCAAAAGGAACTATGTCCATTGCCGCTACCATCAACCCGATCACTTCCATGCACTGAGCTACGGAAGGAAGAGGAACGGAATGAAGTATTCGACAAGAGTCCAGGAGCTTTGTCTTTCTGGCCTCTGTTAGAAAAATCCTCATTTCTGAGGAGTCTATAATTGTTCCCAAGAAGGGAACCCTTGTTGACGGGGATAGAGAACTCTTTTCCACGTTCACTTTCCAGCCGTGCGATCTGAGAAAGGCCAGGACGATGTCCGTGTGAGCCTTTGCTCGAGGGAGGGACGACGCTTGAATTAGAATGTCGTCCAGGTAAGGTACTACTGCAATGCCCCTTGGTCTTAGCACAGCTAGAAGGGACCCTAGTACCTTTGTGAAAATCCTTGGAGCAGTGGCTAATCCGAAAGGAAGCGCCACGAACTGGTAATGTTTGTCCAGGAATGCAAACCTTAGGAACCGATGATGTTCCTTGTGGATAGGAATATGTAGATACGCATCCTTTAAATCCACCGTGGTCATGAATTGACCTTCCTGGATGGAAGGAAGGATAGTTCGAATGGTTTCCATCTTGAAAGATGGGACCTTGAGAAATTTGTTTAAGATCTTGAGATCTAGGATTGGTCTGAATGTTCCCTCTTTTTTGGGAACTATGAACAGATTGGAGTAGAACCCCATCCCTTGTTCTCTCAATGGAACAGGATGAATCACTCCCATTTTTAACAGGTCTTCTACGCAAAGTAAGAACGCCTGTCTTTTTATGTGGTCTGAAGACAACTGAGACCTGTGGAACCTTCCCCTTGGGGGAAGTCCCTTGAATTCCAGAAGATAACCCTGGGAGACTATTTCTAGCGCCCAAGGATCCAGAACATCTCTTGCCCAAGCCTGAGCGAAGAGAGAGAGTCTGCCCCCCACCAGATCCGGTCCCGGATCGGGGGCCGATATTTCATGCTGTCTTGGTAGCAGTGGCAGGTTTCTTTGCCTGCTTTCCCTTGTTCCAGCCTTGCATTGGTCTCCAAGCTGGCTTGGCCTGAGAAGTATTACCTTCTTGCTTAGAGGACGTAGCACCTTGGGCTGGTCCGTTTTTACGAAAGGGACGAAAATTAGGTCTATTTTTTGCCTTGAAAGGCCGATCCTGAGGAAGGGCATGGCCCTTACCCCCAGTGATATCAGAGATAATCTCTTTCAAGTCAGGACCAAACAGCGTTTTCCCCTTGAAAGGAATGTTTAGTAGCTTGTTCTTGGAAGACGCATCAGCCGACCAAGATTTCAACCAAAGCGCTCTGCGCGCCACAATAGCAAACCCAGAATTCTTAGCCGCTAACTTAGCCAATTGCAAAGAGGCGTCAAGAGTGAAAGAATTAGCCAATTTGAGAGCATTGACTTTGTCCATAATCTCCTCATAAGGAGGCGAGTCACTATCGAGCACCTTAATCAGTTCATCAAACCAGAAATATGCGGCTGTAGTGACAGGGACAATGCATGAAATGGGTTGTAGAAGGTAACCCTGCTGAACAAACATCTTTTTAAGCAAACCTTCTAATTTTTTATCCATAGGATCTTTGAAAGCACAACTATCCTCTATGGGAATAGTGGTGCGTTTGTTTAAAGTAGAAACCGCTCCCTCGACCTTGGGGACTGACTGCCATAAGTCCTTTCTGGGGTCGACCATAGGAAACAATTTTTTAAATATGGGGGGAGGGACGAAAGGAATACCGGGCCTTTCCCATTCTTTATTAACAATGTCCGCCACCCGCTTGGGTATAGGAAAAGCTTCTGGGAGCCCCGGCACCTCTAGGAACTTGTCCATTTTACATAGTTTCTCTGGGATGACCAAATTTTCACAATCATCCAGAGTGGATAATACCTCCTTAAGCAAAATGCGGAGATGTTCCAATTTAAATTTAAAAGTAATCACATCAGATTCAGCCTGCTGAGAAATATTCCCTAAATCAGTAATTTCTCCCTCAGACAAAACCTCCCTGGCCCCCTCAGATTGGGTTAGGGGCCCTTCAGAGATATTAATATCAGCGTCGTCATGCTCTTCAGTAACTAAAACAGAGCATCCACGCTTACGCTGAACAGGGTTCATTTTGGCTAAAATGTTTTTGACAGAATTATCCATTACAGCCGTTAATTGTTGCATAGTAAGGAGTATTGGCGCGCTAGATGTACTAGGGGCCTCCTGAGTGGGCAAGACTCGTGTAGACGAAGGAGGGAATGATGCAGTACCATGCTTACTCCCCTCACTTGAGGAATCATCTTGGGCATCATTGTCATTATCACATAAATCACATTTATTTAAATGAATAGGAATTCTGGCTTCCCCACATTCAGAACACAGTCTATCTGGTAGTTCAGACATGTTAAACAGGCATAAACTTGATAAGAAAGTACAAAAAACGTTTTGAAATAAAACCGTTACTGTCACTTTAAATTTTAAACTGAACACACTTTATTACTGCAATTGCGAAAAAACATGAAGGAATTGTTCAAAATTCACCAAACTTTCACCACAGTGTCTTAAAGCCTTGAAAATATTGCACACCAAATTTGGAAGCTTTAACCCTTAAAATAACGGAACCGGAGCCGTTTTAAGCTTTAACCCCTTTACAGTCCCTGGTATCTGCTTTGCTGAGACCCAACCAAATCCAAGGGGAATACGATACCAAATGATGCCTTCAGAAGTCTTTTATAAGTATCAGAGCTCCTCTCACATGCGACTGCATGCCATGCCTCTCAAAAACAAGTGCGCAACACCGGCGCGAAAATGAGACTCTGCCTATGCTTTGGGAAAGCCCCTAAAGAATAAGGTGTCTAAAACAGTGCCTGCCGATTATTATTATATCAAAATACCCAGAATAAATGATTCCTCAAGGCTAAATAAGTGTTAATATCAATCGATTTAGCCCAAAAAATGTCTACAGTCTAAATAAGCCCTTGTGAAGCCCTTATTTACAATCGTAATAAACATGGCTTACCGGATCCCATAGGGAAAATGACAGCTTCCAGCATTACATCGTCTTGTTAGAATGTGTCATACCTCAAGCAGCAAAGACTGCAAACTGTTCCCCCAACTGAAGTTAATGCTCTCAACAGTCCTGTGTGGAACAGCCATGGATTTTAGTTACGGTTGCTAAAATCATTTTCCTCATACAAACAGAATTCTTCATCTCTTTTCTGTTTCTGAGTAAATAGTACGTACCAGCACTATTTGAAAATAACAAACTCTTGATTGAATAATGAAAAACTACAGTTAAACACTAAAAAACTCTAAGCCATCTCCGTGGAGATGTTGCCTGTACAACGGCAAAGAGAATGACTGGGGTAGGCGGAGCCTAGGAGGGATCATGTGACCAGCTTTGCTGGGCTCTTTGCCATTTCCTGTTGGGGAGGAGAATATCCCACAAGTAAGGATGACGCCGTGGACCGGACACACCTATGTTGGAGAAAAAATGTTATTGCAGGATGCCTCAATATCAAGGCATCACTGCAATAACCAGAAAGCGACTGGAAGCGTTCAGGATCGCTTCCACCGCTTTCCAAGACCAAGGACGTATGTCGTAGATCCTCGGTCGTTAAGTGTATTCTTTTTTGAGGACGTACGGCGTACGTCCTCGGTCCTTCAGGGGTTAAAGATCAACCAGTGATTTCAAATATTTAGAGGTGGGGTCATGGTAAAGTGATATAATAATCCTTATCATTAAGTATACGATTGGCCTCCATCACATTGTCAAACTGATTTTGTAGCACAATGCCCCCACCCTTGTCAGTCTCACGAATAATTAAAGAGAGACCAAATAGTTTTAGATCTGCTCATCCCCTATTAGTGAAGAAGGTAAGTTATAAATGTAACTAAAAAAGTTGCAATATGTGCAATTTTGTAACACACAAAAAAACTTGAGTTTCAATCTTATTCCAATCAACAAATTTTTCCTATAACCAGAAGGATAGATTGTTCCTCTGAATACGTCTTTTATTTACTCACTTGCATTTGTGGGGTTCAAAACTAGGTGGAATGAACACTTGTACAATATGAAAAAACAAATTAAACCACACAGTGTAGCTGCTCATTGCCTAAAAAAACATAAAGGCAACACTAACATTTTAACTATTACCCCCATTTAACAAATTTTGCCTTCCTTGAACTACAATAGATTTAACCGTTTAAGACAAAGAGAGACCTACTAGATTTATAAATTACAAACTCTTAGTCCAGTAGGTCTCAATATTAGTGTGGATCTTGCAGCTTTTGATACTTGAAGGTAGTATTTTGCTACTTATTTGAGGATGCTACCACATACAGTCTTGATAGTATATATCATTCCCACTCACTATTCGGATATAATTATACCCATTTCACTTTTATTACACCATCTTCTTTTTTCACTATTATACACAATTATTTAAACTCATTAGAGTGAATGTATTTTGACAATTAAATGACATATTATTGTTCTTTTACAATTATTTTATTATCAAATAGAGGTTTTTCCATTCTATGACCCTTATATTATACTTTCACTTTATAGTATAGTCTACACAATTATGCTCAATCAGTATACACTAGACTTTAATTTTCTATATTAGTGTATATTCACAATTCAATATCCATACACATAATATTTTTTTTTACTTTGAAAGCATGTCCTTTTTAGAATGATAGATCGGACACACACACTTTCAAATATATTGTTCATGATCTATGCCAACCTTTATGGGCAACATCCATTTGGCACATATCTTTCTGTACAGAGAATTCTTTATTACACTACCAATGAGATTTTATTGGTTACACCCTTAATGTACTTACTTTATATTTTATCATAACCTTTTCTTAGAGTATATACTATTGGGGTCTCAATACCTTTTAGTTCGCTACTTTTATTATAGTTCCTTTGTTTTTAACATTGTTTTTACTATAGGTTTTAACTGTTCTTATTATTGTATAATTACTATGTTTCAAACACACGCCTCCTATGTACACGTATGTGAGACAGAATTGAGGCCTGGGCGACAGAATTGAAACAGACATATACGACAAAAGACTGGGCCAGAGCTATCTGCTTAACCAAATCAGCCATGCATTGCGTAACAATGTACAAACTCTACTTTAAACGTCTAACCAGATGGCACCTAGTCCGAACTAAACTACAGAAAATCTTCCCAGCATACTTTCCCAAATGTTGGAGGGGATGTGATGAGCCGGGAACCCCTCTTTACATATGGTGGTCTTGCCCTAAGATCCAGTCTTACTGGACAAAAGTTCAAAATATATGTGTGGCCCTGGACCTCCCGGAGGTGTCTCATCCCGCCCTAGCTTTGTTGCACCTTGATATCCAAAAACTCCCTACGCACAAACAGCTCCTACTCCTCTATATCCTAACCTCGGCCAAAACCTTAAAAACTAAACCCCCCTAGATGGCAAGGTGTAGTAGATTACATTAACTATGTGAAGTACATGGAAGACTATGTCTTCAGGACCATAAAACAGTCCACCACCTTCTGTTTGATATGGGAACCCTGGTAAGCTTATTAATCCAAAAGAAAGACTGGGAAACAAACAGGAATACAATAATTCTAACACATAAGCACACTGCCAATTGGCCCTGGTACAGAGACCGTAACTTAATCCATGCTCCTGCATTTATGCCCCTTCCACCTCAGCACCTTTTTCCTCCTTCCCGAAAATGTGAATCCCCTCTCCCCTCCCCTTTTTTTTTTCCCCACCAGCTATTCCTCCGGTTGGTGGATTGCGAGAGGCACCAATACCTATTTGGTTGTAGGTAACTGTAAGTACAGCATTATATACTATTGGTGTATACACGGTACAGCGTCATTAACCGCTTACCTGATACCTGCTAATTCATGCAATCAAATTGTGTTTGTATTAAGAAAATAACTTTAAAAGGTGGTAACAAACTTTGATGTCTATTCGCAGCTTGTAATAATACCAATGTTTCACTTTAAAGCATGCTATTTATTATTTGTATGACATAACCACAAAATGTCTATTTCTTTTTTGACTGTTTCATCACAATAGAAAAAACTATTAAAAAAAAAAAGTAAAACTATTCTTAGCTTGCGTTTTTGGTATATAGGCCATCATTTGTTTGTTATAGTTTAAAGAGGGAAGAGAATGATCCAAGTATGTTAGATATTACCTATGTATTTTGGGGATTTTCAGTCAGGTGCAGTTAATATTCCGTAATGAAAGAAGGAATAGTTAAAAGTTAGGGAAAACAAACACACAGAGACAAGCATAAGAATGAAATTCTAAAGAATCTGCCAATTTTCCAAAGAAAACTATGCAAAGAGAATGGCACAGAACCGAAAAGTGGCAGCCTAACAGAAATAAGCAATGAAAAGACAAATGAACACACAAAGCATGCCAAAGAGATCTGGCTACCAGAGTTCAGATTTCCTAGCTACAATTTCTATCAAGTAAGAAAAGTAAGAATCTTATTTCTGCAAGCTGCATTAGCACAACTGGGCGAATGATGGAGATAAAACAAATAATATATATCTGGATCTTTATGTAAACTCATGTAGGTAATTACAGAACACTTTAAAATAAATGTGCTCACAACAAATAAATCTAGGTCACCAAAATGTACTTGTATAAAAAGACTAACATAATTAGCACATGATAAAAAAGTGTTGTACTGCACCCCAGCTTTATCACAAAGTATACAGGGAAAACATAGTGCACCTCATGGTCTCAGCATAGCCACCAATTACAAACATGTCTACACATGTATTTGTAAACGTTCATTATTCAGATAGAGCATACAAGTTTAATGCACTTTCCAATATGCTTTTATTATCAAATTTGACTTGGTTCCCTTGGTATCCTTTGTTGAAGAACAAACCTAGGCAAGAGCCTACCTAGGTATGCTTTTCAACAAAGGATACAAACAGAACAATGTAAATGTGATAATAGAAGTAAATTGGAAACTTTTCTTTTAGAATTTCATGCCCTGTTTCTAAAATTAAAGTTTAATTATGTCTTTACTGTTTAAGGTAAATTAATGGCTAATGTTTCAAATGCAAACCATAGAAGGGCAACGCTACTTTAAAAGAACAAGTAGAAAATTTGAGCAGCATAATATATGGGTAAATTAAAAAGGAAAAATCTAAAATTCAGAAAAAAACAAAAAAAAATAACACTTGTCAACTAAAGGGACAACAACATTTTTGAGATTGTAATATAAAATGATAACTTTCTAAGTAAAAACTTAGCAATATACTTTATACGATTTGTTCACTTTTTCTGTAATTGAACTTTGAAAATTGTGGGTTTTCCAATTTCAGTGACAACCAGAAGTGCAAACTCCAGATTTTACAATCCTAATCCTGCAAAATTCTACACAGTCATTGTTGTTAACTGTGAAAGCTAGTTTATATCTCTTCACACCTGAAGAGTGCGGAGGCATCTTTTTTTCTCCTTATATCCGTTACTAACAGGTAAAGGTGATTATAGGCTTTTAAAAAGAGCACTGCAAAACAATGCAATTTTTGCTAACAAAATGACAGTGGCTAGCTTTGTCCACTCCGGGAACAAGTATGTATAGGCTCCATCAAACAAGATAAGTAGTGAGGGGCATTTGGCTTTAAAAAACTAATTGCAACAAGCAAGGTATTAATGTACTCAGATAGTGTTCATATATAAGCTGGTATGTTAATTCATTGCAAAGCTACACAAACGTCTTTTTTATTTCTCTTTAATGGACAGTAAACAGCTTGTTATTACAAGGAATGTTTGTTGTCTTGCTTTAGAACATCATATCAACTAAGTCTAAAGTTTTTGAAACAAATCAAATATTGTTTGCTGTAAATTGTTTTTAAAAGGCCAAATTCTACCCACCACTTATTTGGAGGAGCCAATCCAGGCTTGCTGTTGGAGAAGACAAGGATAGCCACAGTCACCATTGTTATTATAAAATAGAGTAAAGAAACAGGGCAGGTGCCAAGCCGTTCTGGAACATAGCAGCACATTAGGAGAGCTCCGTAGTACCCAACGCTCTCACATTACATAACAAGGGGTCCGGAGGGTCTTAATCCCATTACTCGAAGCCTAAAAGCATACCTAGGACCCAGCACATGAGGGAATTCTCTGCTGACGGCTCTTCTCGACGTGATCGGTAGTAAAGTAAGCTACAAGATCCCGGAGTGCCGCCATCTTGGAAAGCGGCCTAGTGCCGTATCACTCGCATCTGCTCTGCTTTGCATGCTGGCCATCAGATAGGGGTACCGGAACGCTCGGACACACGTTCCCTGAAGGGTAACACTTGAACTACCCCTGAATTGAGCCCTATACCGCCATATTTCTAACGGCATAGCGGGCATCCACGTGGAGCTACAGCAGCGGCATCCAGAGGTGTTAATGTGAGTACCTTAAAACGATAAGAACATCCCAATCTCACTGAAAACATCAAACCATGCAGTTTACTTAACTCTACCAACCTAAAGCCACATTAAAAGTAAAATTACAAATTACAGTAAAATTACAAAATTAAGCTCGACCATCTTCTATAGCTCCAGGTCTGGAAGCGCAGGCAAAATTTGTCAAAAATAAAGGAAGGGGTTGCAATTTATACTAATAGCCTCTAGTAAAAGCAGATACAAATGCTTAATAACAGAAAGCATTTAAAATGACTCATAAAAAAGGCCAGAAGATGGCTAAACATACAAAACCACCAACTTTAGCACCATCTGTCTTCTCCTTTATCCAAGCAACAGACCAAGCTGCTAATGCAAGCCCCCTTCACAACGGCCCTTACAAGCTTCAGTGGACACATTAAGCTAACAAGACCCATTACAAGCTATCCAAGTAAAACTTGTGAACATGCCCTCTAAGTCAGATTTGGAGTAATTAAATTAATTAATTAAAGTTTGTTTATACTGCAAAGACACCCCAGCCAAAGGCTTAAATACTCCTCCCACTCCCCTCATCCCCCAGTCATCCTGCCGAGGAACAAGGAACAGTAGAAGAAATATCAGGGTGAAAGGTGCAAGAAGAATAAAATAAGGATGCCCCGCATAAAAATTACGGGTGGGGAGCTGTGGACTCTTTCCACCAGAAGAAAAGAAAATTATCAGGTAAGCATAATTTATGTTTTCTTCTTAAATGGAAAGAGTCCACAGCTGCATTCATTACTTTTGGGAAAACAATACCCAAGCTATAGAGGATACTGAATGCCAAGACGGGAGGGTACAATAGGCGGCACATTCTGAGGGCACCAAGCCTGAAACCACTGCCCACAAAAACCCCAGCTTCGTCCGAAGCCGATAAAACTTTGAAAGGAAAAGCCCCGAGGACAATGACCTGCAGTGTAGGCCAGAGCCTAGCTAGAGACCGCAAAATCGGACTCAACTGGGCCAACAGGCCTCCAGGAGACACCATCGCCCAACAGTCGGTCCCTCCCCACTCACCCATCACTAAAGAAAGGAATACCAGCCTAAACTCCCAAAAGGAGAGGGCCAGGAAGAACCGAAGGAAAAAAACAAAAGGTCATAAGATCCATAAAAGGAAAACCCACCAGAGCGAGCCCAGCTCACAAGGGCCCAAATGGGTCCCGAAAAGACAAGGGGAGACTATGCCTAGACCAGGGAACCGGAGTTATAGGACCGGGCATAGAAACAGAGAACATTTTTCTCTCAAACGTTGTGCAAAAGCACCAAAAGACAACAGAAGACGGAGTCCTCACATAGTCCGAAGTATTCCGCTACAAAAAAAAAGTGAAACAGACCCAGACGAAAAACCTTGAGTCAAGAACACACCCCCATCCTCATGATGACACAGGGAATACTTGCTGAGAACCAAAGCGGACAGCAAAAACACAATTTATGCTTACCTGATAAATTTATTTCTCTTGTGGTGTATCCAGTCCACGGATCATCCATTACTTGTGGGATATTCTCATTCCCAACAGGAAGTTGCAAGAGGAAACCCACAGCAGAGCTGCAATATAGCTCCTCCCCTAACTGTCATAGCCAGTCATTCGACTGTAGTTTAAATTTAAAAATTACCTGCCTTAAAATGACAGGGCGGGCCGTGGACTGGATACACCACAAGAGAAATAAATTTATCAGGTAAGCATAAATTGTGTTTTCTCTTGTAAGGTGTATCCAGTCCACGGATCATCCATTACTTGTGGGATACCAATACCAAAGCTAAAGTACACGGATGAAGGGAGGGACAAGGCAGGAACTTAAATGGAAGGAAACACTGCCTGTAAAACCTCTCCCCCAAATATAGCCTCTGAAGAAGCAAAAGTATCAAATTTGCAAAATTTTGAAAAAGTATGAAGCAAAGACCAAGTCGCCGCCTTGCAAATCTGTTCAAAAGAAGCCTCATTTTTAAAGGCCCAAGTGGAAGCCACAGCTCTAGTGGAATGAGCTGTAATCCTTTCAGGAGGCTGCTGTCCAGCAGTCTCATAGGCTAAGCGGATTAAGCTTCTTAGCCAAAAAGAAGGAGAGGTTGCCGAAGCCTTTTGATCTCTCCTCTGTCCAGAGTAGACAACAAACCAAGCAGATGTTTGACGAAAATCTTTAGTAGCTTGTATGTAAAAACTTTAAAGCACGGACCACGTCCAGATTGTGTAACACAAGGATGGAACAACAATCTCTTGATTGATATTCTTGTTAGATACCACCTTAGGTAAAAACCCAGATTTGGTACGCAGGACTACCTTATCCGTATGAAAAATCAGATAAGGAGAATCACATTGTAAGGCAGATAACTAGGAGACTCTACGAGCCGAGGAAATAGCTACCAAAAAAAGGACTTTCCAAGATAAAAGTTTGATATCTATGGAATGAAGAGGTTCAAACGGAACTTCTTGAAGAACCTTAAGAACCAAGTTTAAGCTCCATGGTGGAGCAACCGGTTTAAACACAGGCTTGATTCTAACTAAAGCCTGACAAAATGCCTGAACGTCTGGAACATCTGCCAGACGCTTAACTAGCTGACAATACTTTTTCCAAACCTTCTTGGAGAAAAGATAATATCCTAGGAATCCTGACCTTACTCCATGAGTAACCCTTGGATTCACACCAATAAAGATATCTACGCCATACCTTATGGTAAATGTTCCTGGTGACAGGCTTTCGTGCCCGTATTAAGGTATCAATAACTGACTCGGAGAAGCCACGCTTTGATAAAATCAAGCGTTCAATCTCTAGGCAGTCAGCCGCAGAGAAATTAGATTTGGATGGTTGGAAGGACCCTGAAGTAGAAGGTCCTGTCTCAGAGGCAGAGACCATGGTGGAAAGGATGACATGTCCACTAGATCTGCATACCAGGTCCTGCGTGGCCACGCAGGTGCTATCAGAATAACTGATGCTCTCTCCTGCTTGATCTTGGCAATCAGTCGAGGGAGCAGAGGAAACGGTGGAAACACATAAGCCAGGTTGAAAGACCAGGACGCTGCTAGAGCATCTATCAGTGTCGCCTTGGGATCCCTAGACCTGGATCCGTAAAACGGAAGCTTGGCGTTCTGGCGAGACGCCATGAGATCCAGTTCTGGTTTGCCCCAACGATGAATCAGTTGTGCAAATACCTCCGGATGGAGTTCCCACTCTCCCGGATGAAAAGTCTGACGACTTAGAAAATCCACCTCCCAGTGCTCTACACCTGGGATATGGATAGCTGATAGGTGGCAAGAGTGAATCTCTGCCCAGCGAATTATTTTTGAAACTTCTAACATCTCTAGGGAACTTCTTGTTCCCCCTTGATGGTTGATGTAAGCTACAGTCGTGATGTTGTCCGACTGAAATCTGATGTACCTCAGAGTTGCTAACTGAGGCCAAGCCTGAAGAGCCTTGAATATCGCTCTTAGTTCCAGAATATTTATTGGAAGGAGAGACTCCTCCTGAGTCCACGATCCCTGAGCCTTCAGGGAGTTCCAGACTGCACCCCAACCTAGAAGGCTGGCACTTGTTGTTACAATTGTCCAATCTGGCCTGCAAAAGGTCATACCTTTGGACAGATGGACCCGAGATAGCTACCAGGGAAAAGAATCCCTGGTCTCTTGGTCCAGATTCAGTTGAGGGGACAAATCTGTGTAATCCCTGTTCCACTGACTGAGCATGCATAGTTGCAGCGGTCTGAGATGTAAGCGTGCAAACGGCACTATGTCCATTGCCGCTACCATTAAGCCGATTACTTCCATACACTGAGCCACCGAAGGGCGCAGAATGGAATGAAGAACCCGGCAGGAATTTAGAAGCTTTGATAACCTGGACTCCGTCAGGTGAATTTTAATTTCTATAGAATCTATCAGAGTCCCTAGAAAGGAAACTCTTGTGAGTGGGGATAGAGAACTCTTTTCCTCGTTCACTTTCCACCCATGTGACCTCAGAAATGCCAGTACTACGTCCGTATGAGAGTTGGCAATTTGGAAGTTTGACGCCTGTATCAGGATGTCATCTAAATAAGGGGCTACTGCTATGCCCCACGGCCTTAGGACCGCCATAAGCGACCCTAGAACCTTTGTAAAGATTCTTGGGGCTGTAGCTAATCCAAAGGGAAGAGCTACAACTGGTAATGCCTGTCTTGAAAGGCAAACCTGAGAAACCGATGATGATCTTTGTGTATCGGAATGTGAAGATAAGCATCCTTAAGATCCACTGTAGTCATATATTGACCCTCCTGGATCAGTGGTAGGATGGTACGAATAGTTTCCATCTTGAACGACGGAACTTTGAGGAATTTGTTGAAGATCTTTAGATCCAAAATTGGTCTGAAGGTTCCCTCTTTTTTGAGAACCACAAACAGATTTGAGTAAAAACCCTGTTCCTGTTCACTCCCATAACTAGGAGGTCTCGTACACAGTGTAAGAATGCCTCTCTCTTTATCTGGTGTGCAGATAATTGTGAAAGGTGAAATCTCCCTTTTGGGGGGGAAGCTTTGAAGTCTAGAAGATATCCCTGGGATATAATATCCAACGCCCAGGGATCCTGAACATCTCTTGCCCACGCCTGGGCGAAGAGTGAAAGTCTGCCCCCTACTAGATCCGTTACCGGATAGGGGGCCGTTCCTTCATGCTGTCTTAGAGGCAGCAGCAGGCTTTTTTGACCTGCTTACCTTTTTTCCAGGTCTGGTTTGGTCTCCAGACAGTCTTAGATTGAGCAAAAGTTCCCTCTTGTTTATTATTAGAGGAAGTTGATGCCGCACCTGCCTTGAGGTTTTGAAAGGCACGAAAATTAGACTGTTTGGCCCTAGATTTGGACCTGTCCTGAGGAAGGGCATGACCTTTTCCTCCAGTGATATCAGCAATAATCTCCTTCAAACCAGGCCCGAATTGGGTCTGCCCCTTGAAGGGAATGTTAAGTAGTTTAGATTTTGAAGTCACGTCAGCTGACCATGATTTAAGCCATAGCGCTCTGCGCGCCTGTATAGCAAAACCAGAATTCTTAGCCGTTAGTTTAGTCAAATGAACAATGGCATCAGAAATAAAAGAATTGGCTAGCTTAAGTGCTCTAAGTTTGCCAAGTATGTCATCCAATGGAGTCGCTACCTGTAAAGCCTCTTCCAGAGACTCAAACCAGTACGCCGCAGCAGCAGTGACAGGGGCAATGCATGCAAGGGGCTGTAGGATAAAACCTTGTTGAATAAATATTTTCTTAAGGTAACCTAATTTTTTATCCATTGGATCTAAAAAAGCACAACTGTCCTCAACAGGGATAGTAGTACGCTTTGCTAGAGTAGAAACTGCTCCCTCCACCTTAGGGACTGTCTGCCATAAGTCCCGTGTGGTGGCGTCTATTGGAAACATTTTTCTAAAAATAGGAGGGGAAGAGAACGGCACACCTGGTCTATCCCATTCCTTATTAATAATTTTTGTAAACCTTTTAGGTATTGGAAAAACATCAGTACACACCGGAAAAACATCATTACACACCGGTATTTATCCAGTCTACACAATTTCTCTGGCACTGCAATGGAATCACAGTCATTCCGAGCAGCTAAAACCTCCCTAAGCAACACGCGGAGGTGTACAAGCTTAAATTTAAATGTAGAAATATTAGAATCAGGTATCTTCCTGAGTCATTAACATCACCCACTGACTGAAGCTCTCTTTCCTCAGCTTCTGCATATTGTGAGGCAGTATCAGACATGGTTCTTAAAGCGTCAGTATGCTCTGCATTTTGTCTCACCCCAGAGCTATCTCGCTTACCTCTAAGTTCAGGTAGTCTGGCTAATACCGCTGACAGTGTATTATCCATGACTGCCGCCATGTCTTGTAAAGTAAACGCTATGGGCGCCCTAGATGTACTTGGCGCCATTTGAGCGTGAGTCCCTTAAGCGGGAGTCAAAGGGTCTGACACGTGGGGAAAGTTAGTCGGCATAACTTCCCCCCGTCAGATTCCTCTGGTGATAAAAAAATTTAAAAGACAGAAAATGATCTATATTGCCTAAAATGAAATCCGTACATTTGGTACAAATTCTAAGAGGGGGTTCCACCATGGCTTTTAAACATAATGAACAAGGAGTTTCTTCTATGTCAGACATGTTAATACAGACTAGCAATGAGACTAGCAAGCTTGGAAAACACTTTAAATCAAGTTAACAAGCAAATATAAAAAACGGTACTGTGCCTTTAAGAGAAACAAATTTTGTCAGAATTTGAAAAACAGTGAAAAAAAGCAGTAAATCAAACGAAATTTTTAGTGTATGTAATAGACTAGCAGAGCATTGCACCCACTTGCAAATGGATGATTAACCCCTTAGTTCAAAACAAGGATCAAAAAAACGAAATAGACGTTTTTTTAACAGTCACAACCAACTGCCACAGCAAGCTGTAGCCCTACCTTCCCCAATAAACGACTTTGGAAAGCCTTTGGGCCCTTTAGAGATGTCCTATAGCATTCAGAGGGCCTTTGAGGGAATCTGGATGTCTTAGTCTGTAATTTTAACTGCTCAAAAAAAACGTTAAAATAGGCCCCTCCCACTCATAGTAACACAGTGGAAAGCCTCAGGAAACTGTTTCTAGGCAAAATTTAAGCCAGCCATGTGGAAAAAACTAGGCCCCAATAAAGTTTTATCACCAAAGCATATATAAAAACGATTAAACATGCCAGCAAACGTTTTATATTGCAATATCATAAGGGTATTACCCCTGGGAGTAAGCATGATACCAGTCGTTATTAAATCACTGTATTCAGGCTTAACTTACATTAATCCGGTATCAGCAGCATTTTCTAGTGTTTTCCATCTCTAGAAAAAATTATAACTGCACATACCTGATAGCAGAATAAACTGCACGCCATTCTCTCGCTGAAGTTTTACCTCATCTGTGTAATCCCCTCAGATATATGTGAGAACAGCAATGGATCTTAGTTACAACCTGCTAAGATCATAGAAACCTCAGGCAGATTCTTCTTCTATTTACTGCCCGAGATAAAATAGCACAACTCCGGTACTATTTAAAAATAACAAACTTTTGATTGAAGAAAATAAACTAGCTATATTTAACCACTCTCTCTTACGACCTCCTTGCTTGTTGAGAGTTGCAAGAGAATGACTGGCTATGACAGTTAGGGGAGGAGCTATATTGCAGCTCTGCTGTGGGTTTCCTCTTGCAACTTCCTGTTGGGAATGAGAATATCCCACAAGTAATGGATGATCCGTGGACTGGATACACCTTACAAGAGAAATAACAGATTGCAAAAGGCAATTCCCAGACAGAGGGCACACTCTAGGCAATCCAAGCTGCCAGACCTACCCACACGTCTTCCAAAAAAGGGGGAATCATAACCTCCACGAGGTCCCCCAAGAAAGATAAGTGACACCCCGAACCCGAGGTGGAGCAATCCTAGACCCTCTGCTTGTAAGCTTAGATCATGGAGATGACAATGTCTCTCAGAACCCACTCCCAGCCGGGCCAGCCCCAGCAACGGCAGGTCTGAAACAGGGGAACAGAAGAACCCCAAAACCAGCTCAAGAACAAGCGGAAGAATGGCCACAGCCAATCCAACAGAGCATGAGTGCAACTTGACTCCTTAGAACAGACAACAGGACCGTAGACCCAAAGAATCTAGCAAAAAGGTCCAACTTAGTCTTGACACAGAGCCAGCAATACGCCAAATGGAACGTAACCCAGGGAGAAAATCCCTCTCAGCTAGGGAAACTCACAGGTCCCATCTCCTGAACCAGGAGAAGCCTTAAGAAAAGACCACATCTCCCTAAAAAGGAGACTAAGCTCTCACCCAAGAAGGGGAAGGGCTTGCACCCTCCACAAGCCACAAGTTAAAGGAGAGATCAATCCTCAACTCAAAATCCCAGTTGAAAGTGATTCCCCTAAAAACTAGCCTGCTAACACGCAACCAATGTGCAATAGTAGCAGCATTCACCTGCAGAGCAGTGAATTCAATGGATACTACAGCAAGCTGACCAAGGGAAACCGCCTAAGGTGCAACATAAGCCCAACGAGCAATGACAATCAGAATACCTGGCCAACCAAGACCAGATCAAGTAATCAGAGTAAAGGGACATAGCCCAAGTTTCCAGGAACTGGGGAACCCCGAACCAACCCTGGAGCCTACAGGTCCGGTAACAACCCACAACAGGATCCACAAGGGAAAATGCTGAATGCAACCCAGCAACCGGAAGCCCCAGGGATAACAGGTCTGAACCCCCAACTGTTTAGACAAACAATACCCGCAAACTTAACACCCTGTCTGAAAAACAACCCAGACCACAGGGGATACTAATGCAATATCCAGATCAACCCGGATAATGAGAAAAACTCCCAAGTCCCGACCTAAGGAAGAGACCACCCCTTGCCGAAGCCCCACTCTCCAAGGAGCCAAGGTGGTAAAAGTCGTACAACGACGCTAGAGCTTCTAGACTCACTAACAGCCTCAGGACAAGAAGGCAAGGGGATATCTCAAGGTCAAAACCACTCGAGCAAAGCCTAGTCTCCACATCACCTCCGTACAAGCGGATGATCACAAGGAGAAAGGGGCGCAAGCCAACCCCAGTTCCGGGAGGAACCCCAAGCAAACCCAAGGAAACCACGCCCAGTGTCCCTAACAGGGAACAAACATCTCCCAGGCCCCTGAAAGGAGACCTAACATGGAGAGCACAAAGGAAGACCAAAAAGTCTCAGAAAAAAAGCTAGACAGTACACAGTCGATGTGCAATAGCTGCAGCTGATTACATTCTGCAACCCAACCGCTGCAAGGCAGCCGAACAACCCTTCAAACTACTAGCTGCTGAGGACCAAGTCCAATGACAATCCTCGAGTCTTAAAAGAAAAAGGCCAAACCGCTCACTCGGTGGGAAGAAGGCGCTAAGCCCTCCAACTGTCCACCACGTGGGAGAGGAACTCTAAGGTCCGACAATACCAGTCGCCATAGCAAAAGACGCAGCAGAAACTCCACTGACCCAGTCATCCAAATTAAAGGCTATAAGGACTGAGACAATCCTTCCCGTCTTGTAGACCCACAGGTCCTCTAGAATGCTTAGTTGAATGTAAAACAAATGATAACATGAGCACTTGGCACCTCGACCGGACCAGCCAATCAGAACGGCGCCACGTGTCTGAACAGTCACAAGACAGAACCAAGCCCAACAGGACCAGCCTGCACCCGGGTCCTAACCGTCAAGCTGCATACATCCTCCCTCAGAGGGGAAGAAGGGAAAACAGACAAACGTAGAACTAACATGTCCCCAAAAACACACTTCCGCAGAAGTAACAGAGTATCGATCCCAGTTTAAGATTCCAGAAGGAAAATATAAACAAATTAAAAAAAGACATCCTAACCAGATAAAAAGAAAATATAAGGCAACCCATAGGATAAACGCCCAATAAGAAAACAGGCCTACCGCAAGACCAGCCAACGGAGCCCTAATCTTCCAAAAAAACTGGGAAGGATCTCAAGAAAGAACAGTCAGGAGATTACATCATCCCCACATGTCTAATGAGGTGCACCATTCGAAACAGACTAAAAATTCCTGTATCCGAGAAGGATAGGATCATTTAATAACTGAAAAACATGTCTGAGTAAGATGCGAAGGCGCACCACTCTATAACGAAAGGCACAACACTCAGGGACAGTTACACCCACAGGGAACTGTACAGGCCCTCCCCAAGGTGGAAGACCTGGGACAATAGGGCACGAGCACAAACGTCTGGACTCTGCAGACGAATAATCGTCAAAAATATGTGGAAGCGAAAAAGTGCTGCAACCTCTGGGGGGAACACGCTGCCCTGCATGGAGGAATAATCATAAACTGGGTTACCCGCATGTGTAGAAGTATGGAGCGGCAGAGAACTCGCCTCTCGGAGGACGGGATCCCCAGAGGCGGATGGCTCAGCTGTCCCTTGATTCCCCTGATCCCGAGGAACAAAGCACTCTCATATGGCATACAGAACAAAACTGGTTGACATGTGTCAAGAGGCCAATCCGGATTCTTCACCGGACGCAGAATCTGAAAATATAACAGTTTAAGTATCAGAATCCTCCATAACTGAATCTGAAATTTGAACAGTCTCAGCATCAGAATCCTCCATAACTGGATAGAAGATATGCAAATACGGACTAAAGAAGTAAAACAAAAAAGGGCATCTGACACCCACAATGGCTGTGGCACTCACCACTTCCTATGACCAGACCCCTGCGGACTAGAATTTCTCCTTTCCCACACGGTCAGGAATGCGGAAATGGAAGACGGAGTGTAACCACACCCAACCACAAGGTGAACCATATAATCCAAAAAAGCACACCAAACCATGAGGTTGCGTCCCTTCCAAAGGCCTCAATGTTCCAACCACGAACCCCGTAAACACCACACATAAGCAGGTTGAATCACATAACAAACATTATTGTAAACCCCCCTGTTCAATAACCCCCTTCAGGAGATATTAACCCTTGATTCCAAGATACTAAAGGAGACTCACTGAGACCCTTATGTTAAGTTAGACCCGCAAGGTGGTAGCCTCTCGGGAACACATTTGTATTATAGTACATTCATAAATAAAGTAAAATGAAACGATCTTACCGGAATCTACGCTGTGGAACAGGAACACGGCCCTTCAAGTGTGACGGATAGTAGCATTGCCTCCGCCATGGACTTGAGAGAAGAAAGCAGGCAGCGGAGCAAAGTTTGACAACGCCGATTGCTTGAGGAGCAGTTAACATGAGTCGGGATGGTTTCACAGAAAGACTCTTCCTGCATCTCCGGACTCTAACTTTCATCCAAGCCCTCACTGAGAGACTGACAGGATTACTTAAAACTCCTGTCCTATTCCGAAGAGTACTACCCTCCAAAAGAGACAAAATAAATTCTGACACTTCTCTGCCAACCTCCTGGGATGAAAGGCAAAGAATGACTGGGTGATGAGAGGAGTGGGAGGAGTATTTAAGCCTTTGGCTGGGGTGTCTTTGCCTCCTCCTGGTGGCCAGGTTCTTATTTCCCAAAAGTAATGAATGCAGCTGTGGACTCTTTCCATTAAAGATTTAATTTAAATCCACAATTGTCTGTGCTAAATTTTATAGTAAAAGAGAAAAATAAATAAATGTAAGTACATTGTATTGTTTTACTTTTTGTAACTAGACATTTTGTATTAAAACTCTCAAGGTGCTTACTGTCCCTTTAATGTGAAGACAAAGGGGCCTATTTATCACAGGTCTTGTGGACCTGATCCGACAGTGCAATCAGGTCCGCAAGACCTCGCTGAATGCGGAGAGCAATACGCTCTCCGTATTCACCATTGCACCAGCAGCTCACAAGAGCTGCTGGTGCAACGCCGCCACCTGCAGACTCACGGCCAACCCGATCGTACTCGACCAGGTTGAATTGCGGCGATTCCGGTCCGCCTGCTCAGAGCAGGCGGACAGGGTTATGGAGCAGCGGTCTTTGTGACCGCTGCTTCATAACTGCTGTTTCCGTTCGGAGCTTGATAAATGGGCCCCAAATGCTAAAAGTAAGTCCTAGATGTCTGTGGAGTTCTATGGAACTAGGGCTACCATTAGAGAACATGTGACAAAAAATATAGGTACAACTTACTTCTTGAGTTTTTCAGCGGTGTCTTCTGCCTTGTTCCTCTCTATAATATAAACCCTTTCCAGTTCTTTAAATTGTTTTTTTATCATGTCAAGTTCAGCAGCAGCTTGTGAGTGGCTGGCTTTTTCTACTTCAAGTGTCCCTTCAAGATCCCGAATTCGCAACTGTGAAGAAACATTTGGTTTACAAAGGTCAAGATATGATCAGATTCATGTAACATATACTTGTCCATTAGTGAAAAAGACTCATTTTAAATACGATACCAATAAAATTACAATTCTATGTCCCATTAAAGTCTGTAAATACCAGTTGATTGAACCAATTATAATTTAGCTTGTAATATAACATGAACTTTTAACGCATTAAGATATTTTAAAGGATAGCAAATTACAAATGAAATACACTTAAAGTGAATGTGAAGTTTAATGAATGAGTGCCCGGTTTTTGAAAATACTATGAAAAACAAGGGTACTTTCATTCATTAAACGTTACATTGTAGCGGGTTTTTTTTTTGTTTTTTTAACTACTTAGCTTTTTCTTTAGCAAACAAGGACCGGAAATCCTCCGCCCGCAGCTCCTCTGTACTTGCCTCATCAATGACGAAACCGGCTTCTTCCAATCATGGCGTGCACCCCAGAGCATCCATCTCATGAGGCCATGCCGTGATTGGAGGAAGCCGGTTTCGTCATTGAAGTGCTAAGTACAGAGAAGCTGTGGGCAGAGGATCGCGGTCTGGGTTTCCTAAAGAAAAGGTAAGTATTTTTTAAAAACGCAGCAATGTAAAGTTTAATGAATGAAAGTGTCCCTGTTTTTAATAGTATTTTTAAAAACCGGGCACTCATTCATTCAACTTTACATTCACTTTAATAGCTAGTCCCTCTATTTGAACTAACACAGTCTTAGTAACACTAAGTGCCCCGTGTACTAAGCACCGGGTGGACTTGGAAACATGTCCACGCAGCTTTGCGGCCTATGGGAAGCGGACACATTTGCTTGCCTCTCTTTAGCCCTTCTGTATACTAATTTACCTTCTTGCTTGCCTCTCTTTAGCTCTTCTGTAAACTCATATACCTTCTTGCTTGCCTCTCTTTAGCTCTTCTGTTTACTCATATACCTTCTTGCTTGCCTCTCTTTAGCTCTTCGGTATACTCATATACATTTTGCTTGCCTCTCTTTAGCCCTTCTGTATACCCATATACCTTCTTGCTTGCCTCTCTTTAGCTCTTCTGTATACTCATATACCTTCTTGCTTGCCTCTTTTTAGCTCTTCTGTATACGCATATAACTTCTTGCTTGCCTCTCTTTATCTCTTCTGTATACGCATATACCTTCTTTCTTGTCTCTCTTTAGCTCTTCTGTATACTCATATAGCTTCTTGCTTGCCTTTCTTTAGCCCTTATGTATACTCGTATACCTTCTTGCTTGTCTCTCTTTAGCCCTTCTGTATACTCATACCTTCTTGCTTGCCTCTCTTTAGCACTTCTGTATACTCCTATACCTACCTTCTTGATTGCCTCTCTTTAGCTCTTCTGTATACTCATATACCTTCTTGCTTGCCTCTCTTTAGCCCTTCTGTATACTCCTATACCTACCTTCTTGATTGCCTCTCTTTAGCTCTTATGTATACTCATATACCTTCTTGCTTGCCTCTCTTTAGCCCTTCTGTATACTCATACCTTCTTGCTTACCTCTCTTTAGCCCTTCTGTATACTCATATACCTACCTTCTTGATTGCCTCTCTTTAGCTCTTCTGTATACTCATATACCTTCTTGCTTGTCTCTCTTTAACGCTTCTGTATACTCATATACCTTCTTGCTTTTCTTTAGCTCTTCTGTATACTTATATACCTTCTTGCTTGCCTCTCTTTAGCTATTTATCTCACAGCCCTTCAACCCACTTTCTGCCTCTCGTTTGGTCTCTTTTTCACACTCCCAGTCTAGGCCTTCCTGTTACAACTGTCTATTCATCTGTTCTCCTATCGGCTGCTTTCCATTAGGTTTTTGTGTCCCTCAGTCTCACCATTCTCTCTCATTGCAGTATATATCTCACCACTCTGATATTCCCAGGGGTAAAGTCCAGCGGGAACAGAGTTCCTGCACTATTTTTCCAGGAGGAACTAACTTCCCCCTGGACAGAGAACAGAAATACTTCAGTAAACACTGCTGCTGCTGGTGGGAGGAGCTGGAGCACATACTGATTAGAGGGATAGTGAGATCCTCTAGTAATGGGCAGTAACACTTCCTACAATACACTAAATGCAAGCCTGTCAGTGGTCCTGCTGGTTGGAATTCCTTTTAGTTCTTTTGCAAGGGAAATACTTGTGTACACACAGAGGAAAATAGTCCTTGCAAGTTGTTTGTGAAACATCTTGTAGTAGGCTAAGCCCAATTACTTTATTTTATACACCAATAGTATGTGCAGTCTGTTTATCTATGTTGGTGTCTGTATTTCTGTCAATTTCTGGTCGGCAGGCCAGATCCTCTGCAGAATGGTGACCTGTGCAAGATAATGCTGCAGATTCAACCTTACCAGTTTCATCCCAAAGTGAAAGGTGACCTGTTTTGCTTTCAATGTTAATGTGCCTTAATTCCTCCTGCTTCTTCTGTTAGAAACATAGAAACATAGAATTTGACGGTAGATAAGAACCAAAAAGGTCCATCAAGTCTACCCATATTACATGTTACTTTTTCCTTAGGATAGCCTTATGCATGTCCCAGGCATTTTTAAATTCCTTTACAGTCTTTGTGTTTACCACCTCAAATGGAAGTTCATTCCCTGAATCCACCACCCTTTCTGTAAAAAAATGCTTCCTTAAATTTCTCCTGAATCTGCTACCCTCTAACTTTAGATTGTGACCCCTTGTTTTGGCATTTAATTTTTTGTGAAAAATGCTTTCAGCTTCTATTTTATTAAACCCCTTCATATATTTGAAGGTTTCTATCATGTCACCTCTTTCCCTTCTATCCTCTAAACTATACATATTTAGATCATAGAGTCTTTCTTTGTACGTTTTATATTTTAAACCATGCACCATTTTAGTAGCCCTCCTTTGGACAGCTTCTAGTTTATTTATATCTTTCTGAAGATATGGTCTCCAGAACTGTACACAGTATTCCAGATTTGGTCTAACTAATGATCTGTAAAGTGGCATAAGAACCTTGCTATTTCTGATACTAAAACCTCTTCCAATGCAACCAAGCATTTGACTGGCCTTGCTGGCTGCACTGCGGCATTGTGTACCAAATTTTAAATCATCTGAAATAATAATTCCCAAATCCCTTTCTTCTTTAATTACAGTCAGTAATGTACCATTGAGACTATAATCGGCCTTTGGGTTTTTGGATCCTATATGCATAATTTTGCTCTTGGTAATATTAAATTTCAGATCCCATTTATTTGACCAGTCCTCTAGTTTATTAATATCACAGTTCTTTTGATCAACTCCTCCTGGAACATCTACCCTGTTACAAATTTTTGTATCATCAGCAAACAAGCAAACCTTCCCCTTAAGCCCACTTCCAATATCACTTATGAACATGTTAAACAGAACAGGCCCAAGAACTGACCCTTGGGGAACACCACTAGTAACTGCTGACTCATTTGAATGTACTCCATTAATTGAAACCCTCTGTCGTCTATCTTTAAGCCAGCATTCTACCCACTTAACAATCTTAGCATCTATTCCAAGGCAATACATTTTGTGAATAAGTTTGTTGTGTGGGACGGTGTCAAATGCTTTGCTAAAGTCTAGATATGCAACATCTATGGCTCCTCCCTGGCATATTATTTTAGTTACATGGTCAAAGAAATCAATTAGATTAGTCAGGCATGATCTTCCAGCAGTGAAACCATGCTGTCCTTTGTCTTCTAAGTTGTTTGTCTGAATGAAAGATACAAGTCTTTCCTTTAAAAGAGTTTCCATTAATTTCCCTGCAATTGAGGTCAAACTGACCGGCCTATAGTTAGCAGAATCTTCCCTACTACCCTTTTTATGAAGAGGGACTACATTGGCAAATTTCCAGTCTTTTGGAACAACTCCTGTTAGAAGTGACTGATTAAATAAATCAGCTAATGGAGTAGCTATTACGGATCGAAGTTCTCTTAGAACCCTAGGATGAATATTATCTGGACCCACAGACTTATTAACTTTTATTTTTGATAAAGCCCTTGAAACCTCTTCCTCTGTAAAAAGAAAAGTACTACTCACATTATTTACAGTAACATCCCTTAATAGCATCTCACTATCTTTACCATCTGTTGTAAAGACTGAACAAACGTAATCATATAAACAGTTTGCTATTTGTTTATCTTCTTCCACTACTCTATCCTCATTATTGAGTCTAACTATCCCTCTGTTAGTTTTTCTCTTTTTACTGATATATCTAAAGAAGGTTTTGTCACCATTTTTTACAGATAGTGCAATTTTCCTGTAAGTACTAAATCTAATATTAGTGTTCTTGCCTAAGGGATGCTGGCTTGAGAGTTAGAACAAAGGTTCTTAGGAGGTTCCTAAGAACCTTTGTTCTAACTCTCAAGCCAGCATCCCTTAGGCAAGAATGCTACCCAGTGTACCCCATTTTTAATTTTAGGATTAAAAACCGTCTCCTTTTTAGAAAAATATTACACAGCACCTCACTCTGAGAATTATTAATAAGTGCAATTGCACACTATGACTATAAACAGAGAATCCTAAGTTTATATAGTAGTGCCATTAGTTCAGTCTTTTCTAATATTAGTGTTACTTACTTCACATTTACTTGGTATACGCGTTAATGGTAAAAGAAAATGACACTTGTAATTTTACTTTAAATTACATTATCATTGGGGGGGGTTTTACTGCAGAGTGTGTGCATACGCAAACCTTATCAAGATCATGATATCAGATGTTTACATTACAGAGCTTTACACATCCTGAGAGCCAGGAAGTAACATCTCCTAAAATTTTACCAACGCTCTTCACTTTTTGGATTATTCAGCATCATCTATATACAAATGCCCCTGCATGTGTTCTAAAAAGTGTGTGTCTGGTTTCTCAGTATAAGTTGAATCCTAACTTACAAATAAAAATGTCATCACCGCCATGTAAAAATGTAACCATGGGAGCCAAACCCTTCTTTTGGTTCATTATGCAGTCTAATTACAGTGTTCTACCTAGGTAGAACTATGACAATGTCCCACATGCGCATTTACACTAAGTTTAGCCAGCGCAAGTGCATATCTATCTTCTCTCCTGGAGTTTCAGCCATTGCTTTACCATCACCTCACTGGATACCGACGAAGAGGGGTGTGATATAGAAGTGGGAATCGCACAGCACAGCGCTGAAGGCCCGAGAGATGCTGTGGGATTAGTCAGCATAGGAGTTGCATTCTGGCGTTGCATGTATTACTTTTTGACCCCCATTAAATCGCTCGGACTGATAGCCAGAAGTCAATGTAAGATGCCCAAAACAGCAGCTAGATTATGACGTAGCAAACACAATGCTCCTGATTAGAGCAGGTGCACAAAAATGGAGAACTGGATTAGAACATTTCATGCTGAGATTGAGAAGCCAGTATTTAAATATGCTAATTAGGGGATCAGTGCAGGAACACGATTGGAGGAGGGATTACATACTCTGGCCTAGATTTGGAGTTCGGCGGTAGCCGTCAAAACCAGCGTTAGAGGCTCCTAACGCTGGTTTTGGCCGCCCGCTGGTATTTGGAGTCAGTGATTAAAGGGTCTAACGCTCACTTTTCAGCCGCGACTTTTCCATACCGCAGATCCCCCTACGCCATTTGCGTAGCCTATCTTTTCAATGGGATCTTTCTAACGCTGGTATTTAGAGTCGTTTCTGAAGTGAGCGTTAGAGCTCTAACGACAAGATTCCAGCCGCCTGAAAATAGCAGGAGTTAAGAGCTTTCTGGCTAACGCCGGTTTATAAAGCCCTTAACTACTGTACCCTAAAGTACACTAACACCCATAAACTACCTATGTACCCCTAAACCGAGCTCCCCCCACATCGCCGCCACTCGATTAAAATTTTTAACCCCTAATCTGCCGACCGCCACCTACGTTATACTTATGTACCCCTAATCTGCTGCCCCTAACCCCGCCGACCCCTATATTATATTTATTAACCCCTAATCTGCCCCCCTCAACGTCGCCGACACCTGCCTACACTTATTAACCCCTAATCTGCCGAGCGGACCTGAGCGCTACTATAATAAAGTTATTAACCCCTAACCCGCCTCACTAACCCTATCATAAATAGTATTAACCCCTAATCTGCCCTCCCTAACATCGCCGACAGCTACCTTCAATTATTAACCCCTAATCTGCCGAGCGGACCTCACCGCTATTCTAATAAATGTATTAACCCCTAAAGCTAAGTCTAACCCTAACACTAACACCCCCCTAACTTAAATATAATTTACATCTAACGAAATAAATTAACTCTTATTAAATAAATTATTCCTATTTAAAGCTAAATACTTACCTGTAAAATAAATCCTAATATAGCTACAATATAAATTATAATTATATTATAGCTATTTTAGGATTAATATTTATTTTACAGGCAACTTTGCAATTATTTTAACCAGGTACAATAGCTATTAAATAGTTAAGAACTATTTAATAGTTACCTAGTTAAAATAATAACAAATTTACCTGTAAAATAAATCCTAACCTAAGATATAATTAAACTTAACACTACCCTATCAATAAAATAATTAAATAAACTACCTACAATTACCTACAATTAACCTAACACTACACTATCAATAAATTAATTAAACACAATTGCTACAAATAAATACAATTAAATAAACTATCTAAAGTACAAAAAATAAAAAAGAACTAAGTTACAAAAAATAAAAAAATATTTACAAACATAAGAAAAATATTACAACAATTTTAAACTAATTACACCTACTCTAAGCCCCCTAATAAAATAACAAAGCCCCCCAAAATAAAAAATTCCCTACCCTATTCTAAATTAAATAAGTTACAAGCTCTTTTACCTTACCAGCCCTGAACAGGGCCCTTTGCGGGGCATGCCCCAAGAATTTCAGCTCTTTTGCCTGTAAAAGAATAAATACAATACCCCCCCCCAACATTACAACCCACCACCCACATACCCCTAATCTAACCCAAACCCCCCTTAAATAAACCTAACACTAAGCCCCTGAAGATCTTCCTACCTTGTCTTCACCATCCAGGTATCACCGATCCGTCCTGGCTCCAACATCTTCATCCAACCCAAGCGGGGGTTGGCGATCCATAATCCGGTGCTGAAGAGGTCCAGAAGAGGCTCCAAAGTCTTCCTCCTATCCGGCAAGAAGAGGACATCCGGACCGGCAAACATCTTCTCCAAGCGGCATCTTCGATCTTCTTCCATCCGGAGCGAAGCGGCAGGATCCTGAAGACCTCCAGCGCGGAACATCCATCCGGACCGACGACTGAACGACGAATGACTGTTCCTTTAAGGGACGTCATCCAAGATGGCGTCCCTCGAATTCCGATTGGCTGATAGGATTCTATCAGCCAATCGGAATTAAGGTAGGAATTTTCTGATTGGCTGATGGAATCAGCCAATCAGAATCTAGTTCAATCCGATTGGCCGATCCAATCAGATTGAGCTCGCATTCTATTGGCTGATCGGAACAATCTGATTGGAGCTCAATCTGATTGGCTGATTGGATCGGCCAATCGGATTGAACTACATTCTGATTGGCTGATTCCATCAGCCAATCAGAAAATTCCTACCTTAATTCCGATTGGCTGATAGAATCCTATCAGCCAATCGGAATTCGAGGGACGCCATCTTGGATGACGTCCCTTAAAGGAACAGTCATTCGTCGTTCAGTCGTCGGTCCGGATGGATGTTCCGCGCTGGAGGTCTTCAGGATCCTGCCGCTTCGCTCCGGATGGAAGAAGATCGAAGATGCCGCTTGGAGAAGATGTTTGCCGGTCCGGATGTCCTCTTCTTGCCGGATAGGAGGAAGACTTTGGAGCCTCTTCTGGACCTCTTCAGCACCGGATTATGGATCGCCAACCCCCGCTTGGGTTGGATGAAGATGTTGGAGCCAGGACGGATCGGTGATACCTGGATGGTGAAGACAAGGTAGGAAGATCTTCAGGGGCTTAGTGTTAGGTTTATTTAAGGGGGGTTTGGGTTAGATTAGGGGTATGTGGGTGGTGGGTTGTAATGTTGGGGGGGGGTATTGTATTTATTCTTTTACAGGCAAAAGAGCTGAAATTCTTGGGGCATGCCCCGCAAAGGGCCCTGTTCAGGGCTGGTAAGGTAAAAGAGCTTGTAACTTATTTAATTTAGAATAGGGTAGGGAATTTTTTATTTTGGGGGGCTTTGTTATTTTATTAGGGGGCTTAGAGTAGGTGTAATTAGTTTAAAATTGTTGTAATATTTTTCTTATGTTTGTAAATATTTTTTTATTTTTTGTACTTTAGATAGTTTATTTAATTGTATTTATTTGTAGCAATTGTGTTTAATTAATTTATTGATAGTGTAGTGTTAGGTTAATTGTAGGTAATTGTAGGTAGTTTATTTAATTATTTTATTGATAGGGTAGTGTTAAGTTTAATTATATCTTAGGTTAGGATTTATTTTACAGGTAAATTTGTTATTATTTTAACTAGGTAACTATTAAATAGTTCTTAACTATTTAATAGCTATTGTACCTGGTTAAAATAATTACAAAGTTGCCTGTAAAATAAATATTAATCCTAAAATAGCTATAATATAATTATAATTTATATTGTAGCTATATTAGGATTTATTTTACAGGTAAGTATTTAGCTTTAAATAGGAATAATTTATTTAATAAGAGTTAATTTATTTCGTTAGATGTAAATTATATTTAAGTTAGGGGGGTGTTAGTGTTAGGGTTAGACTTAGCTTTAGGGGTTAATACATTTATTAGAATAGCGGTGAGGTCCGCTCGGCAGATTAGGGGTTAATAATTGAAGGTAGCTGTCGGCGATGTTAGGGAGGGCAGATTAGGGGTTAATACTATTTATGATAGGGTTAGTGAGGCGGATTAGGGGTTAATAACTTTATTATAGTAGCGCTCAGGTCCGCTCGGCAGATTAGGGGTTAATAAGTGTAGGCAGGTGTCGGCGACGTTGAGGGGGGCAGATTAGGGGTTAATAAATATAATATAGGGGTCGGCGATGTTAGGACAGCAGATTAGGGGTACATAGGGAGAACGTAGGTTGCGGCGGTTTACGGAGCGGCAGATTAGGGGTTAAAAAAAATATGCAGGGGTCAGCGATAGCGGGGGCGGCAGATTAGGGGTTAATAAGTGTAAGGTTAGGGGTGTTTAGACTCGGGGTACATGTTAGGGTGTTAGGTGCAGACGTAGGAAGTGTTTCCCCATAGGAAACAATGGGGCTGCGTTAGGAGCTGAACGCTGCTTTTTTGCAGGTGTTAGGTTTTTTTTCAGCTCAAACAGCCCCATTGTTTCCTATGGGAGAATCGTGCACGAGCACGTTTTTGAGGCCGGCCGCGTCCGTAAGCAACTCTGGTATCGAGAGTTGCATTTGCGGTAAAAATGCTCTACGCTCCTTTTTTGGAGCCTAACGCAGCATTTGTTTGAACTCTCGATACCAGAGTTAATTTTATGGTGCGGCCAGAAAAAAGCCTGCGGAGCGTTAACAGCCCTTTTACCGCCAAACTCCAAATCTAGGCCATTATGTGTAAATACAGCCTATATTTATGGGCGGTCATTACGGCTGTTTACAAGAGAAATAAAAAATATAATTATAGTAAACATAAAAGCTTCATTTCAAGGTAAGAATTACTCAGTTATAAGCTGTGAAACATTAAATATGTGCTAATGTATTATTTATAATCTTACAAAAGTAAATATTTCTAACCTTTTAATTTTTATTAAAAAATTGCAAACATTATAATAATGTGAACTCCATTACTGAGAAATTGTTCATAGATAAGATGCAAGACTTTTAAGGACCAGAGTAGCTAGAAAGAAAAGGATCCTTAAAGGGACAGTACACTGTAAAATAGTTTTTATATTGATGCATTTTCAATGACTTGTTATACCAGCTGCAGAGTACAAAATGTATAAGAAATTGCATTTTCCGGTTTAGTTGTGTATATGAAGTAGCTGGTTTTGTGCTATTAAACCACAGCCTATTACAAAGGGTTGAGCTTCAGGTAATATGTCTCATTATGTTATCACTTTGTGTACACACACTTGCTTCCTTATCTTATATTTGTCTGCAAAACCAAAGCTTAAATACATAGAGAGAACAATAGAAAATTATTTTATTACTTAACTATCCTTCACCCCACTGTGAGTGTAATTTCTTCTGCTGGCTGTGTTTACTTAGGCTATTCAACAGCTGAGACTCCAGTGTCAAAACTTTCAGTATAGGTTGAAATACAAGCTAAATCAGGTATTTCAAAGGCCAACATAGGGGTAAAAGAGCTACTTGTAATTAATTTAATACACTCCAGCAGGTAAAATGGATCATTGGGAACAATTTAAATGGGAGAACATTTTTGGGTGAACTGTCCCTTTAACCGGAGAACAGCTTGCTGGAAGGCAGCTTACATTTTTTCAGCCGGTGAAGGGCCACATTTCATTCATATTCTTGTTGTTGGTTACAGTGTGGTGAAACAAATTACACTAAGAAGCATCAATTTATGGTTTGTATTTTTTGCAGTTGAGAGAAACAACTATTTTTTTTATTAAACTGAAGGTTGCAGATGAGAAGAGTCCGAAGCTCTTTTTGTGGGAATTTTTAACTACCAAAAGTAAACAAAGAGAAAATTTTGTTGTCTGTAACATAGATGAGGAAGGAGCATCTCTCAGCTCCCTCTGGTCAGTACGGCGAGGTCTCTCAAATACATTTTTAAATGTAAATTTTAGCCTGAGAACTGTTTAGCTCACTACAAAGGGCACTGCATGTGAAGGAGAGAGCTCTACATTACAATATAAGCTTTAAAAAAAATCCTAAAGATTTTATGTGATCTCTCCATACCGGCAAGTTTTTGATCATCAGGCCCCTTATGAGAATGGGCCAGTGACACATGAAACGGGCTATGCCTAATCCCTCGTTTATTTTCTACAAAAGTATTTATCCTATTTGTAAATATGATTTCTAAAACCTCTTTCTCTCTGCAATGTCACAAATAACTACTGCTAAACTCCTTTCACTTAGAAAGGAAGAAATTGTCACAAATAATATAGAGTCCTATCTAGCAACATTAAGAAATATTGTATCTAACACTATGGAAATGGAAAACTTAGTGATAGTATAAATAAAAACATTCAAACATTTACAAAACAGTTCCAGAAATCCTTATCATTTTCAGTGAGGTCACAGAGTTGAATTAAAATTACCTGGATAATTTCAGAATTAAACTTTGACTCAAGATGGGCTGCTCTTTCAGCTTCAATATTTTCATCCAGTTTCTTTGCTTTCAGAGTTACTGCCTGGTAAAATAGAAATCACTGAGTGAGCAGATACTAATGCTTTTAATGCCCACTCTCCCTATAATCACAACAAAGTATATTAACAGAAACACAAGAGGGGCAGTTTAAGCTATGAAGTTGCCACATAGATGTAATCGATTTCTAAACAGATGACTAGGCTGCATATAGAACCAATGAAATACAAGGAGACTCAGTAAAATCACATTTTCTTTCTTGTTTTTGACTGTGTAAGTCACACTGGGTACTGAGGATATAAAGGCAAGGTAAATCGCAATATTTCTATTAGAAAAACATTGTCTGAATTTACTTTCATTATGCTTTAAAGTGCATCAGTTTTTCCATCAACAGTCATTATAGGAAAATCATTCTTTGCAATAGGACGTTGGAATACTAGGTAGTTTAGATATGAATATTATTGGAAATACATAAATTTATATTGTTATGTATCTATTAGATGGAGATTAGAAATGAATATGTGCATGGTTGTTTAAAATACCTGTTAAATAAATTATTACAACTAAGCTGAATCAGTGCTAAACCACCTTAAAGGGACAGTCTAGTATAAATTAAAGTTTCATTATTCAGATTGGACTTGTAATTTTAATCAACTTTCCAATTTACTTTTATCATCAAATTTGCTTTTTTCTCTTGGTATTCTTAGTTGAAACGAAACCTAGGCAGACTCATATGCTAATTTCTAAGCCCTTGGAGGCTGCCTCTAATCACATGCTTTTTAAATTCCTTTTCAACACAAAGATTGAAAGTACACGTGGGCCATATGGATAACACTGTGTTCAGGCACAGGGAGTTATTTAAAGGGACACTAAACCCAAACATTTTCTTTCATGATTCCGATAGAGAATACAATTTTAAACAACACTTGAATTTACTTCTATTATCTAATTTGCTTCATTCTTTAAATATCCTGTGTTGAAGAAATAGCAATGCACGTGGGTAAGTCAATCACACAAGGCATCTATGTGCAGCCACCAATCAGCAGCTACTGAGCCTATCTTTTCAGCAAAGCATACCAAGAGAATGAAGCAAATTAGATAATAGAAGTAAATTGGAAAGTTGTTTAAAATTGCATGATCTTTCTAAATCATGAAAGAAAAATTTTGTGTTTCATGTCCCTTTAAGATTTAGCACATTACAATGCTAAATGCAAGACAATAGATAGTAAACAGTCACAGTCATGTGATCAGGAGCTGGAAGAATGTTCTTAGATACAAGGTAATCACAGAGGTAAAAAGTATATTAATATAACTGTGTTGGTTGTGCAAAACTGGGGAATGAGCAATAAAGGGATTATCTATCTTTTAAAACCATAACAATTCTAATGTAGACTGTCCCTTTAAGGGAAGTCTAATTCCTTAACTGTAAATGTGCTAACAGAGTTCATGCTTTTTTGTGTATTAGTTTGGGTCCTTTTGTTCCGGGGAACAGGGAAAGACATAAAATACACTCATCTGACAAAATAAAGCTGCATTATTCATTGTAAATTCTTCTCAGAAATGAAAGGTACATAATCATGTAGTTTACAATTTGTGTTCAATGCCCTTATAAGGGCATTTTTATTTAAATAAATAGAATGTATGATCTCATTAATGCTGTGATGTACAGGGAGATACTTATCCATCATGTAATACTATCAGAGAGGAATCTGATTGGTCCCAAATGTATTCTACAGACAACAAAAGTAATTAAGAGCTATCTTAAGTGTAAAGAATAAAACGGATGTGATGATGTTATGGTCCCCTCAGAGTCATAATCTCAACATTATCAAGTCTGTCTGGGATTACATGAAGAGACAGAAGCAACTGAGGATGCCTAAGTCCACAGAAGAACAGTGTTAGTTCTCAAAGAGGTTTGGAACAATCGATCTACTGAGATCCTTAAAAAAAAAAAAAAAAAAAAAAAAAAAACTGTTTGCAAGTGCCCCTAGAAGAATAAAATGCTGTTTGGAAGGCAACGGGTGGTCACGCAAAATATTGATTTGATTTAGATTTTTGTTCTGTTCACTCACTTTGTATTTTGCTAATTGAAAAAAAATAAACTATTAACATTTCTATTTTTCAAAGCATTCTTACTTTACAATTTTGTTTCACATCTGCCTAAAACATTTGCACAGTAGTGTATATAATGTTTTCTTTTTTTAAATAAATATTTACCATTTTACATACTTTGGCTGGATCATAAGAGGATTGTAAGATGGTAGCTACGTATGATCCGAGAATAATATCTCCATATAGAGCATATTTGCCCTATCACATGCGAGTTTTCAAGTATATACTGTACTAAAAAGGTTTTCCGATACTTTGCAATTTTCCACTCCATGCACAAAGCTCTAGATTTATTGGTGTCTAAACTCTGTGAGTCTGTATGTCACCACCAGTTGTTCCACATGGCATCATAGTAAACGCCACACAACTCCTCTGTCTCTTGCCACCATCTACTAGTTTGCCAATTACTTATTGTGTTCAAACCATAGCAGCACCATTCCATGTATGAGTTGTAGATGTTATTAAAAAGCAAAACTGCAGTTTTAACTTATAAGTCATAGTAACATAGTAGATAAGGTTGAAAAAAGACTGAAGTCGATCGAGTTCAACCTATATAAATCTAAAATACTTAAAAAAAGCTCCAGTTAAGCTTAAATAACCCCACTAAAAGGTGACCCATTAAATACTAGCAATCATATCCATGAATTTTGTTTATATACAGAAATGTATCCAGACTATTTTTAAATGTATCTAGAGTATTGGCATTCACTACCTCCTTTGGTAATGAGTTCCACAATTTTATTGCTCTTACAGTGAAAAAATGTTTCCGTTGCAGGAGATTAAATCTCCTTTCCTCCCACCTTAAATTGTGACCTCTTATCAGAAACAATTTTCTAGGAATAAACAGAGCTTCTGCCATCTCTGAATATGGGCCTTGAATATATTTATATAGAGTAATCATGTCACCTCTCAAGCGCCTTTTTTCTAAAGAAAACAGACCCAGTTTGGCTAGCCTCTCCTCATAGGTTAATTTCTCCAATCCCCTTATTAGCTTTGTGGCCCTTCTCTGAACTTTTTCTAGTTCTGCAATATCTTTTTTTTGCGATTGGTCCCCAGAACTGCACTCCATACTCAAGGTGAAGTCTTACCAGGGCTTTATATAGTGACAGAATTATGCTTTCCTCCCTTAATTCAATGCCTCTTTTAATACATGCTAGTATCTTATTAGCCTTTAAAGTCGCTGCCCTGCATTGTGCACCCATCTTTAGCTAGTTATCTATTACTACTCCCAAATCCCTTTCCTCCTCTGTTTGGCTAAGTCTTGTCCCATTTAAAAAATACGTTGCCTGCTTATTTTTACTTCCAAATGTAGAACCTTGCATTTTTCCGTATTAAATCTCATTTTCCATTTACTTGGCCATACTTCTAATTTTTGCAGATCCCTCTGTAATGAAAGTTCATCCTGCTCTGACCTAATGACCTTACTTGACTTAGTATCATCTGCAAAAATAGAGATGTCGCTATTTAATCCTTGCTCCAAGTCATTTATAAAAATATTAAAAAGAACAGGGCCCAGTACTGATCCCTGGGGGACTCCACTGATTACCTTTGTCCAATCTGAGTATGATCCATTTACTACTACTCGTTGCTCCCTATCTTTTATCCAGTTATTTATCCATGAGCTAACATTTTCAGCTATTCCTAGTCCCTTAATTTTGTGCATTATATCTCATGTGGCACTGTATCAAATGCCTTTGCAAAATCTAAGTATATCACATCAACTGATTCCCCTTTATCTATATTTTTAAAACATTGGTCTGCTATATTTAGAATTCCACATAAGATTTAAATTACTCACCTCAAGTTCTGCCTTCAGTCTCTCTTCTCTTTCAAGGCAATAATCTAGTTCCCTCTTTTGGTGTTTTAAATTGTCCATGAAGCTATTCCTTTCAGTTTCCATCTCATTTAATTTCTTAGTCAACTCTTCTACCTTATTGGTTTGTGTCTGAAAGGCAAACAGCATCTGTGAGATTTAACATACACACACACACTATATATATATATATATATATATATATATATATATATATACACACATACACACACACATACATATACACACATACAGTATATCCAAATAATAAGAGTATTGCATTGAGCAATGATACTTTATTTATTTTATTGGACTAACTATACATTTATAAGATGACAAGCTTTCAGAAGAGTGTCTTTCATTTTCAAGTCTGAAGCAATACTGACCAATTTGATGGAATTTACAGATTATATCTTAAAACACAGGCTAAAACAAAAAGTGTTACAGAGGTCTGAATGCAGGGGGAGGAGGGGTGTCGTAAAAATCATGATGGGGGTTTAGGAGACAGGCCGATAGTGTCCGTAAAAGATTACAGGCAGGGGATACAATATGGTAATATACTGACATAAAGTTATATATCAACATAGAATCCATATGAATAAAGATGGGAAATTAGGTATACAGGGGAATATAAAATAATCAAAAAAGGAGAAAGGAAAGAAAGAAAAAAAAAGGGGGAATAATAATAATGACAAAAGTGTGGAGATAGGCTTACCTGCGTACCTATGCATAGAGAGTGTGGAATATACAATGTAATTGACTACAGTATATGAAACTACATTACAAAAAATTCTGATAATGGGTTAAGAAACCAGAGTCCACATTTAGTCCAGAATTTAGCAAGCTGAAGTGCATTATCATTTTCATTTAATACATACATACATATACACACACACACACGATATAGGTCAAAAGTTTTAAATAAAAAATAAGTGTTAAAAAAAGGCATGAAAAACAAACAGGTCATCAGTGTAAATACATAGAAGTAAAACAAGCCTTTTTTATCTATACAGATATACTAATGTCTTAAAGTGTTTTGCTAGTGTTCCTGTGCTGAGATAATAAAACCACAAGATGGCACTACAAGCTAACTTTATTTTCTTGTATGTTTCTCTCTTACAGTTAAAAAGATATTATAGATATATATATATATATATAAAAAACAATTGTGCTTGACCCACGCACCCTAGAAGGCCAAAAAGTAATGGATGGGTTTAAATAGATGTGTTTAGGGATATTTGTAGTGGGGGCTCTAGGGAGTCAGACTAAGGGTTAAAATGTTGAGGTGGAGCAGGGTCAGTATCATTTTGAAAGGATGGTAGGAGACCATGTTTTTGTATTCATCTAATAAAATGCTTAACACAATATTAAGTTTTCTATAACGCATTCAATTTCCAAGGCAAACCATTCGGTTTCAGTCTTGACGTGGATAACCTTATTTTAGATTATAGAGGCAAACTGCAGACTTAAAAACGATGATCACTGGTTCTTAACGAATATAGTTACCAATGTCAGTGAGTCAGAAACACCCTGAAATCTGGTCAGAGCAAAAAACACCAGACGGCTGTACATGTCCATTCAAATTCCTTTTGACCCATTAGCTTGCGTCCATAGACAAGGGCTCGGGTTTTAGTGCATAACTCACAAATAGTCACGAGAAGTGGTGCTGGGTTAGTGGTCTCCCTGAACATTCACCAGGTATAATCCAATCACTAAAATCTGGTGTTTATACTTCTTTTTTATAGTGGCTCCATTTTAGAGAATTTTTGCACTCAACCTAAGTCTATATTTGAGGATAATATTTCTATACTTTAGATTTTATGTGAGAAAAAAAAAAGAAGAGAGAAAAGATTACAAAGTATCAGGAACTGGGCAGCTGAGGGTTGAGTCAGAGAGACTTGTGGGTGGGATCTATAAATAAGGGGCGTGGCAATGTATTGTCTAGTTTCACTTTGTTGAAGATGCAATATGAAGGTCCCTCAGTGTCACTGTCAGACTAGAAATCTGAACAATTCTAAACATATTGGCAGCAGTATGACGTTATAAAGGAGACGGGTGGAGACAGTGTAATACCTTGCAATATTATAACTTTCAGTTATTTATAAATGTTACTTAACCCCTTCATGCCGGAGGACAAGTGTTGAGATTGGAACAAATTTCTGATGTAAACACTTACTGGAAAAATAAAATTGTGTGATCGTTGATGCTTTCACGTGATTTCAATGCCGGAATCAGATTATGGGGGGACTGCCTGGGCTGCTAGGCACGCCTCCCCCAGTCTGATTTTTCATTACTTAAAAGGAGGAGGATGCAGTACACTATGTAAGGAAGAACGTTCCATGCCGTCCTAACGGCATAAAGCCCAGCGCTGTTAAGACGATATGGAACACCCTAAAGGCATGAAGGAGTTAAGTTATAGAATTAATTTGTACTGGATAGCTTAACATAAATTGATTTCAGAATTTGTGAAACAAAAATTGAAAAATATATCACCTACTTTTAACTTAATATTAGCTTACAGGTGGTGAGTAAAATCAGCCGGGTGGTCTGCCCATTAAAAAAAGTAAAACACAATAAACTAGATCCCATTGAGGAATTCTAGTGGATGAAAAATGCTCTTCGCTTAACTTTCAAAAGCTAGATTTGAAGATGTCACACATTGTCTGCTTACTTCTACCCACAATACCTTTGGTTTGCTGTACTAGAGTTCTATACCTTTGATTTGCTGTACTAGAGTATTATACCTTTGGAATTAAAAATTAACTGAGCCTTTACTTACCTGGCTCAGCCTCTTTGAATCACTAGATCTATCAGTAATTAGATCAGTGTTTATTCAATCATAAATATACACAGAACCATCGCTGACCATTCATTGCAAAACCTCATAATGAGACGGTAAGGATGAGCCTGGATACTGCATTTACACTGAGTTTTGTGAGGACTAACAAGGAAGACAGTGTTGTGCTGGGAAAAGTGGTGCTGGGTTAGTGATCTCCCTGAATATTCTCCAGGTGTAATCCATGTGCTTGTAACAGGAGGACAAGTCACAGAGAGGAAAGCGGACGTGCAGATACTAGGAGACAGACGCTACTGTCACTTTTCGGTTACACCTTGTGTGTTGATTGATTTGTTGAGAGACTGTTGAGCTTTATCATCAAATAACGAGAAAGAAAAAAAAATGTGATGCTAACCATAGTACATTGCTGTTGAAAGTGGTTATGTGGACACAAATAAATAAAAAAAATAAAAAAAACACAGCAACTACAGCATCAACAGTTATCCTATCAGAGCATTTAGTATTTCAGAGAAGCATTCTAAAATTGATGTTTTATTTTTTTAAATCAATTTCCATACAGAACTTTTATCCTATTTAAAATAAAGAGGGAACTGCAACGATCAAATATAATTTAATTTATTTATTTTTTAGGTAAAATACCACCATCTAGTGGTGAAAGAACATTGCAAAACTTTCTTTTTTGATAAAAAGATCTAATTGATTTTTATAACTTTATAGTACTTCCTGGTGGTTAAATATATGATTTTTATATACAGGTACATATTCCCAAATCTGGAATTCCAAAATCTAAACTTATTCTGAAATCCAAAAATTTTTATTAATATTTTTTTTTTTTTTTTAAATAATCAAAAAATACAGTTTTTGATGATACTGTGTACACAAAAGTATTACAAAATTATACAAAACAATGTTTAGGTTACATGTAAAAGCTGTATTAGGACATGTTAATAATCTGTGTTATGACATATAAGATATTATTGTTTACACTTGGTTCCATCCCCTATCCAAACTGTCGCATTTTAAAGAAACAAATATTCTAAAATCCAAACCTATTCCAGTTCCAAGCCGTTTTGATAAAGGTGTGTGTGTGTGTGTATGTGTATGTGTATATATGTGTATGTATATGTATATGTGTGTATATGTATATGTGTGTGCGTGTGTACAGTGGGGCAAAAAAGTATTTAGTCAGCCACCAATTGTGCAAGTTCTCCCACTTAAGAAGATGAGAGAGGCCTGTAATTTTCATCATAGGTATACCTCAACTATGAGAGACAAAATGTGGAAACAAATCCAGACAATCACATTGTCTGATTTGGAAATAATTTATTTGCAAATTATGGTGGAAAATAAGTATTTGGTCAATATCAAAAGTTCATCTCAATACTTTGTTATATATCCTTTGTTGGCAATGACAGAGGTCAAACGTTTTCTGTAAGTCTTCACAAGGTTGTCACACACTGTTGCTGGTATGTTGGCCCATTCCTGGATGCAGATCTCCTTTAGAGCAGTGATGTTTTGGGGCTGTCGCTGGGCAACACAGACTTTCAACTTCCTCCAAAGGTTTTCTATGGGGTTGAGATCTGGAGACTGGCTAGGCCACTCCAGGACCTTGAAATGCTTCTTACGAAGCCACTCCTTCGTTGCCCAGGCGGTGTGTTTGGGATCATTGTCATGCTGAAAGACCCAGCCACATTTCATCTTCAATGCCTTTGCTGATGGAAAATCTCACGATACATGGCCCCATTCATTCTTTCATGTACACGGATCAGTCGTCCTGTTCCCTTTTGCAGAGAAACAGCCCTAAAACATGATGTTGCCACCCCCATGCTTCACAGTAGGTATGGTGTTCTTTGGTTGCAACTCAGCATTCTCTCTCCTCCAAACACGACGAGTTGTGTTTCTACCAAACAGTTCTATTTTGGTTTCATCTGACCATATGACATTCTCCCAATCCGCTTCTGGATCATCCAAATGCTCAGACGGGCCCGGACATGTACTGGCTTAAGCAGGGGGACACGTCTGGCACTGCAGGATCTGAGTCCCTGGCGGCGTAGTGTGTTACTGATGGTAGCCTTTGTTATGTTGGTCCCAGCTCTCTGCAGGTCATTCACTAGGTCCCCCCGTGTGGTTCTGGGATGTTTGCTTACCGTTCTTGTGATCATTTTGACCCCACGGGGTGAGATCTTGCGTGGAGCCCCAGATCGAGGGAGATTATCAGTGGTCTTGTATGTCTTCCATTTTCTAATTATTACTCCCACAGTTGATTTCTTCATACCAAGCTGCTTGCCTATTGCAGATTCAGTCTTCTCAGCCTGGTGCAGGTCTACAATTTTGTTTCTGGTGTCCTTCGACAGCTCTTTGGTCTTCACCATAGTAGAGTTTGGAGTGTGAATGTTTGAGGTTGTGGACAGGTGTCTTTTATACTGATAACAAGTTCAAACAGGTGCCATTAATACAGGTAATGAGTGGAGGACAGAGGAGCCTCTTAAAGAAGAAGATTCAGGTCTGTGAGAGCCAGAAATCTTGCTTGTTTGTAGGTGACCAAATACTTATTTTCCACCATAATATGCAAATAAATTCTTTCCAAATCAGACAATGTGATTGTGTGGATTTGTTTCCACATTTTGTCTCTCATAGTTGAGGTATACCTATGATGAAAATTACAGGCCTCTCTCATCTTCTTAAGTGGGAGAACTTGCACAATTGGTGGCTGACTAAATACTTTTTTGCCCGTGTGTGTGTGTGTGTGTGTGTTATATATATATATCACACACACACACACACACACACAAATATATTTGAATAATTTTCTCAAAGATGGTACGTTTAATCTACCTTAAAAACAGATCTGTACAAGGATGCGTGCAACTAACTTTAATGTGTCTATACTACTTATGTTTCCCTCTCCTTCAACTTCCCCATGCACTTCCTTTAGAGTGTAAGCTCACCACCTGTCTTGTTGGTCACTTAATGTAAAGATGGTTTACAGCTTACGGTGACTCAAGGGCATTGTACTCCATAACTGTAATACTTATGATTTATGCAAATGTATTCTATTATTGTACTCCATAACTGTATACTTAATGTTACATCACTGTGTAATGTGTTTTCGCTTTACAAACGATAATAATAATAAATAATAATAATATTAATCATCTATCTTAATTTTTACTTTAGTGACCCTTTAAGCCCATATATATATACACATACATACACACACACACTCAATGTGCCCTATACAAACTAGAAAAAAAAACTCATTAAAATAAAATAGAGCAGCATACAAACAAATCTAAAAGCTACTCCTCTTTCAAAAATGTCATATTGTGAAACATTGCAATTAAAAAAAAAATCATTATTTAATAATATTCTGTGCTAAATGCATTTACAAGGGTAAAACTGTAATCAGCTTTAACCCCTTAACGACCGAGGACGTGCAGGGTACATCCTCTAAAAAAAGTCACTTAACGACCAAGGACTTACCCTGCACGTCCTCTGTGTGGAAAGCAGCTGGAAGCGATCCTGCTCGCTTCCAGCTGCTTTCTGGTTATTGCAGTGATGCCTCGATATTGAGGCATCCTGCAATAACCTTTTGTAGCCATCCGGTGCAGAGAGAGCCACTCTGTGGCCCTCTCTGCACCGGACATCCATGGCTTTCATCGTTGGTGGGTGGGAGCCTGTGTGGGAGGCGGGTGGCGGCCATCGATGGCCCAGGTGATGTGGAGGGGGGGGGCGGGATCGTGGGCGGGGATGTCCGGGGACGCGCGCACAGGAAGGTGGGGGCGTTCGCATGCACGGGGAGGGAGTGGGTGGGAACCGCTACACTACAGAAAATTTCAACTGATTAGTGGGGAAAAAGGGGGGGGGGAAGGTAAATAAAAACAAAAAAAAGGGTCATCAGGGGGTGTTGGGTTGCCCTGTAGAGGGAGGGAAGCTACACTACAGAAAAAAAAAAAAAACGGGAGAAAAAAAAATAAAAAACATTTTTTTTCTGCAAACTGGGTACTGGCAGACAGCTGCCAGTACCCAAGATGGCCCCCAATAAGGCAGAGGGGGAGGGATTCTACAATACAGCATATGTAAATATGCCAAAAAAAAAAAAAAAAAAAAGATACCTTTTATTTTAGTACTGGCAGACTTTCTGCCAGTACTTAAGATGGCGGGGACAATTATGGGGTGGGGGAGGGAAGAGAGCTATTTGGGAGGGATCAGGGGGTGTGATGTGTCAGGTGGGAGGCTGACCTCTACACTAAAGCTAAAATTAACCCTGCAAGCTCCCTACAAACTACCTAATTAACCCCTTCACTGCTAGCCACAATACATGTGTGATGCGTAGCAGCATTTAGCAGCCTTCTAATTACCAAAAAGCAACGCCAAAGCCATATATGTCTGCTATTTCTGAACAAAGGGGATCCCAGACAAGCATTTACAACCATTTGTGCCATAATTGCACAAGCTGTTTGTAAATCATTTCAGTGAGAAACCTAAAATTGTGAAAAAATTTACGTTTTTTTTAATTTGATCGCATTTGGCGGTGAAATGGTGGCATGAAATATACCAAAATGGGCCTAGATCAATACTTGGGGTTCTCTACTACACTAAAGCTAAAATTAACCCTAGAAGCTCCCTACATGCTCCCTAATTAACCCCTTCACTGCTGGGCATAATACACGTGTGGTGCGCAGTGGCATTTAGCAGCCTTCTAATTACCAAAAAGCAAAGCCAAAGCCATATATGTCTGCTATTTATGAACAAAGGGGATCCCAGAAAAGCATTTACAGCCATTTATTCCATAATTGCATAAGTTGTTTGTAAATAATTTCAGCGATAAACCTAAAGTTTGTGACAAAATTTGTGAAAAAGTGAACGATTTTTTGTATTTAATCGCATTTGGCGGTGAAATGGTGGCATGAAATATACCAAAATGGGCCTAGATCAATACTTTGGGATATCTACTAAAAAAAATATATACATGTCAATGGATATTCAGGGATTCCTGAAAGATATTAAGGGTTCCAATGTAACTAGCGCTAATTTTGAAAATAAAAGTGGTTTTGAAATAGCAAAGTGCTACTTGTCTTTATGGCCCTATAACTTGCAAAAAAAGCAAAGAACATGTAAACATTGGGTATTTCTAAACTCAGGACAAAATGTAGAAACTATTTAGCATGGGTGTTTTTTGGTGGTTGTAGATGTGTAACAGATTTTGGGGGTCAAAGATAGAAAAAGTGTGTTTTTTTCCATTTTTTCCTCATATTTTATAAAAAAAATTATAGTAAATTATAAGATATGATGAAAATAATGGTATTTTTTTCCATTTAATGGCGAGAAAAATGGTATATAATATGTGTGGGTACAGTAAATGAGGAAAAGAGGAAAATTGCAGCTAAACACAAACATCGCAAAAATGTAAAAATAGCCTTGGTCCCAAACGGACAGAAAATGGAAAAGTGCTGTGGTCATTAAGGGGTTAAAGGAATATGACATTTTCTATTTCATGATTCATATAAAACATACAATTTTAACAAACTTTCCAATTTACTTCTATTATCAGATTTGCTTCATTCTCTTGGTATCCTTTATTAAAGGAGCAGCAGTACACTACTGGGAGCTAGCTGAACACAATATGTCAGTCAAAAACAAGGAGGTATATATGTGCAACCACCAATCAGCAGCTAGCTCCCAGTAGTGCAACGCTGCTCCTGATGCTACCTAGATATACTTTTTAACATAGGATACCAAGAGAAAAAAGTGAATTTGAAAATAGAAGTAACCTGGAAAGATGTTTAAAATTGTGTTCTCTATCGCAGTGTTTCTCAACCGTGGTCCTCAAGTACCCAACAGGCCAGGTTTTCATTATAGCTCAAATAGAGCACAGGTGAATTTATCAGCTGATCAGTAACCATGGTTACTAACCTACTCTCACCCATCATCTGATTATTTCACCTGTGCTCTAGTTCAGCTATAATGAAAATCTGGCCTGTTAGGGGTATTCGAGGACCGCGGTGGAGAAACACTGCTCTATCTGAATCATGAAAAAAAGGTTTTGGTTTTCATGTCCCTTTAATAAGGCCTAATCAGAGGTCTTGCATATTTTACCGACCATCTATTAAATAACTAATTTCTTATTCCAGGTTTCAAATAGACAGTAAACACCTTCAGATGTTTATATAAAAGGTTTAGTTATGTGTAATGAAACAACTTTGCAATGTATTATTTATTTAGTCCCTTTTTATGTAATTTAGCTCTGAAAACTATGGAATTTCTATATCTCAGAACTTGGAATACACCTACTGACTTCAAGGCCAACCCTGCTACATTCCTGTCCCTAATTGGATTTAACTGAATACAATGCATTGTAAACTAACATTAGAATCATGGCTAGCCTTGTTGCCAGCAGGCTAAAGCCCAGATTGGCTCCTCCAAATAAGGCAAATGGTGGGTAGAGATTGGCCATTGAAAATCAATTGCTGACAAAAGGATGTTATATCTAAACGTTTCTTAAAAATTGAAAATATTAAAATTTACATGGGATTGTGAAGTGAGAGTTTGTAATAAGATAAGCACCAATTAGTGTGAACTATCATGTCTTATACAATTTCCATATACTTAACACTAGTTTATTATTAATAGTGTATGATAGCGGATGCCAATAATAAAGATATATATAATTTATGAAACAATGTAGTGTCATTAGTGCTTATTGTCCCTTTAAAGGGACAGTATACTGTAAAATAGTTTTTCCGTTAATGTGTTTACAATGACTTGTTATACCAGCAGGAAATATAAAAAAGTATGAAAATTTGCTTATTTTGGTTTATTTTTGTATATGAAATAGTTTTGTTTTTTGACACCACAACCCATCAAAATGGGTTGAGTTTGCAAGGAAATCATATCTCCTTATGTTATCACTTTCTGTACACACACATATGCTTCCTTATCTCTTTTTTTTTTTTTTTTACCATATCACAATACTTTTAGAGAGAACAATTGGAGATAAACCTTATTAACTATCTCACCTACCTCCCACTGGGAGTATAGTTCCAGATTGATTGTAAACTCCACTATAAGCTTTTTATCTTACACTTGCAAATGCATTCATACTACAAATACCACCTTTTTGCAATTTTCCACCATTTTTTAAATTCTATGTATTGTACTTTTGGAAACCTATAGTTATATTTACTTAAAAAATATAAACATGCAAGCACTATAAATAAACAGGTTATCTTTAAAAAAAAAAAAAGGGATTTGACACTTATTTTATTTTGGCTGACACATAACGAATTGTGTAAATATTTTTAAAACATTTTCACTTCAATTCCCCCAGCAAATCCCCTATCATGTGGTGGAGCTGTGAAATCTAATGCACAGTCCTCTCTGTCGGCACCATTTCTTTCTTGGTGCCAACATTCTTAATTGATGACGTTATGTAGACCGGAGTGCAGTTAGCTGGGGACTGTGAGTGCAGCCTCGCTAATTAGCACCAGTCTACCCTGTGATGCCATCACACTTGTGAGTTGATACTATTAGTGTATCTACATTCATTTGTAACCATACGCTATGTGGTGCCCCTTTGCTTTCCATGTTTTCTACCATAATATTAAAGTGAATGCCAACTTTCATGATAAAGTGCCCGTTTTTTTAAAAAACTATTAAAAACAGGGGCACTTTCATTCATCAAAGTTTACATTGCACCGGATTTCACAAATACTTACCTTCTTCTCCTGAAACGCCAGATCGCCGATCCCACGCCTGCAGGTCCTTTGTACTTTGTCAGCAATGACGAAACCGGCTTCCTCCAATCACGGCTCCCCCCACCGGAGCGTTCATCTGGTGAGGCCACGCTGTGATTGGAGGAAGTCGTTTTCGTCATTGCTATGTAAGTACAGCAGAAAGAAGCGGGCAGGGGAATCGACGATCCAGTGTTTCAGGAGAAGAAGGCAAGTATTTGTAAATTCCGGTGCAATGTAAACCTTTCATGGATAAAAGTGCCCCTATTAATATTTTAATAGTTTTTTTTTAAAAACGGGCACTTTAACATGAAAATTGACATTCACTTTAAGTGTTACACCATAAGGTTAGGTAGGAAACGGAGTCCAGAGACCATGACCCTTTACAGAATAGAAAAATCAATAATTATATTGCTTTAAAAATGCACAATAGACTGTCAGATCTAGCACAGTTTCGTTGTTCTCTGTGTATTTTTAGTAAATGTTGTAGTTTCAGTGCATGAGTTCACCTGCTATTAAACAGATCATTTTTAGTTTCATGCAAATTAAAAAACAGAATTTATGCTTACCTGATAAATTACTTTCTCCAACGGTGTGTCCGGTCCACGGCGTCATCCTTACTTGTGGGATATTCTCTTCCCCAACAGGAAATGGCAGAGTCCCAGCAAAGCTGGTCACATGATCCCTCCTAGGCTCCGCCCACCCCAGTCATTCGACCGACGGACAGGAGGAAATATATATAGGAGAAACCATATGATACCGTGGTGACTGTAGTTAGAGAAAATAATTCATCAGACCTGATTAAAAAACCAGGGCGGGCCGTGGACCGGACACACCGTTGGAGAAAGTAATTTATCAGGTAAGCATAAATTCTGTTTTCTCCAACATTGGTGTGTCCGGTCCACGGCGTCATCCTTACTTGTGGGAACCAATACCAAAGCTTTAGGACACGGATGAAGGGAGGGAGCAAATCAGGTCACCTAAACGGAAGGAACCACAGCTTGCAAAACCTTTCTCCCAAAAATAGCCTCCGAAGAAGCAAAAGTATCAAATTTGTAAAATTTGGCAAAAGTGTGCAGTGAAGACCAAGTCGCTGCCTTACATATCTGGTCAACAGAAGCCTCGTTCTTGAAGGCCCATGTGGAAGCCACAGCCCTAGTGGAGTGAGCTGTGATTCTTTCAGGAGGCTGCCGTCCGGCAGTTTTATAAGCCAATCGGATGATGCTTTTAAGCCAAAAGGAAAGAGAGGTAGAAGTCGCTTTTTGACCTCTCCTTTTACCAGAATAAACAACAAACAAGGAAGATGTTTGTCTGAAATCTTTAGTAGCCTCTAAATAGAACTTTAGAGCACGGACAACGTCCAAATTGTGTAACAAACGTTCCTTCTTTGAAACTGGATTCGGACACAAAGAAGGTACAACTATCTCCTGGTTAAAATTTTTGTTAGAAACAACTTTAGGAAGAAAAACCAGGCTTAGTACGCAAAACCACCTTATCTGCATGGAACACCAGATAAGGAGGAGAACACTGCAGAGCAGATAACTCTGAAACTCTTCTAGCAGAAGAAATTGCAACCAAAAACAAAACTTTCCAAGATAGTAACTTAATATCTATGGAATGTAAGGGTTCAAACGGAACCCCTTGAAGAACTGAAAGAACTAGATTTAGACTCCAGGGAGGAGTCAAAGGTCTGTAAACAGGCTTGATCCTAACCAGAGCCTGAACAAATGCTTGAACATCTGGCACAGCTGCCAGTCTTTTGTGTAGTAAGACAGATAAAGCAGAGATCTGTCCCTTTAGGGAACTTGCAGATAATCCTTTCTCCAAACCTTCTTGTAAAAAGGAGAGAATCTTAGGAATTTTTATCTTATTCCATGGGAATCCTTTGGATTCACACCAACAGATATATTTTTTCCATATTTTATGGTAAATTTTTCTAGTTACAGGTTTTCTGGCCTGAACCAGAGTATCTATCACCGAATCTGAAAACCCACGCTTTGATAGAATCAAGCGTTCAATCTCCAAGCCGTCAGTTGGAGGGAGACCAGATTTGGGTGTTCGAATGGACCTTGAACAAGAAGGTCCTGTCTCAAAGGTAGCTTCCATGGTGGAGCCGATGACATATTCACCAGGTCTGCATACCAAGTCCTGCGTGGCCACGCAGGAGCTATCAAGATCACCGAGGCCCTCTCCTGATTGATCCTGGCTACCAGCCTGGGAATGAGAGGAAACGGTGGGAATACGTAAGCTAGGTTGAAAGTCCAAGGTGCTACTAGTGCATCTACTAGAGTCGCCTTGGGATCCCTGGATCTGGACCCGTAGCAAGGAACCTTGAAGTTCTGACGAGACGCCATCAGATCCATGTCTGGAATGCCCCATAATTGAGTTATTTGGGCAAAGATTTCCGGATGGAGTTCCCACTCCCCCGGATGAAATGTCTGACGACTCAGAAAAACCGCTTCCCAATTTTCCACTCCTGGGATGTGGATCGCAGACAAGTGGCAGGAGTGATCCTCCGCCCATTGAATTATTTTGGTCACTTCTTTCATCGCCAGGGAACTCTTTGTTCCCCCTTGATGATTGATATAAGCAACAGTCGTCATGTTGTCTGATTGGAACCTTATGAATTTGGCCTTTGCTAGTTGAGGCCAAGCTCTGAGAGCATTGAATATCGCTCTCAGTTCCAGAATGTTTATCGGGAGAAGAGACTCTTCCCGAGACCATAGACCCTGAGCTTTCAGGGATTCCCAGACCGCACCCCAGCCCACTAGACTGGCGTCGGTCGTGACAATGACCCACTCTGGCCTGCGGAAGCTCATTCCCTGGGACAGACGGTCCAGGGTCAGCCACCAACGGAGTGAATCTCTGGTCTTTTGATCTACTTGAATCATTGGAGACAAGTCTGTATAATCCCCATTCCACTGTTTGAGCATGCACAGTTGTAATGGTCTTAGATGAATTCGTGCAAAAGGAACTATGTCCATTGTTGCAACCATCAATCCTATTACTTCCATGCACTGCGCTATGGAAGGACGAGGAACAGAATGAAGCACTTGACAAGAGCTTAGAAGTTTTGATTTTCTGACCTCTGTCAGAAAAATCCTCATTTCTAAGGAATCTATTATTGTTCCCAAGAAGGGAACTCTTGTTGACGGGGACAGAGAACTTTTTTCTTTGTTCACCTTCCATCCGTGAGATGTGAGAAAGGCTAGAACGATGTCCGTATGAGCCTTTGCCTTTGACAGGGACGACGCTTGTATTAGAATGTCGTCCAAGTAAGGTACTACTGCAATGCCCCTTGGTCTTAGAACCGCTAGAAGGGACCCTAGCACCTTTGTGAAAATCCTTGGAGCAGTGGCTAATCCGAATGGAAGAGCCACAAACTGGTAATGTTTGTCCAGAAAAGCGAACTTTAGGAACTGATGATGTTCCTTGTGGATAGAGATATGTAGTCATAAATTGACTTTCCTGGATGGTGGGTAGAATCGTTCGAATAGTTTCCATTTTGAACGATGGTACCCTGAGAAATTTGTTTAGGATCTTCAAATCCAAAATTGGTCTGAACGTTCCCTCTTTTTTGGGAACTACGAACAGATTGGAATAAAAACCCATTCCTTGTTCCTTTATTGGAACTGGGTGTATCACTCCCATCTTTAACAGGTCTTCTACACAATGTAAGAATGCCTGTCTCTTTACTTGGTTTGAGGATAAGTGAGACTTGTGGAACCTTCCCCTTGGGGGTAGTTCCTTGAATTCCAGGAGATAACCTTGAGAAACTATTTCTAGCGCCCAAGGATCCTGAACATCTCTTGCCCAAGCCTGAGCAAAGAGAGAGAGTCTGCCCCCCACCAGATCCGGTCCCGGATCGGGGGCTACTCCTTCATGCTGTCTTGTTAGCAGTGGCAGGTTTCTTGGCCTGCTTACCTTTGTTCCAGCCTTGCATTGGTTTCCAGGCTGGTTTGGGTTGTGAGGCATTACCCTCTTGCTTAGAGGATGCAGAATTAGAGGCTGGTCCATTTCTGCGAAAGAAACGAAAATTAGGCTTACTTTTAGCCTTAAAAGACCTATCCTGTGGAAGGGCGTGGCCCTTTCCCCCAGTGATGTCTGAAATAATCTCTTTCAAATCAGGTCCAAATAGAGTTTTACCTTTGAAAGGAATGTTAAGTAATTTTGTCTTGGATGACACATCCGCTGACCAAGACTTTAGCCAAAGCGCTTTGCGCGCCACAATAGCAAACCCTGAATTTTTCGCCGCTAATTTTGCTAATTGCAAAGCGGCATCTAAAATAAAAGAGTTAGCCAATTTAAGTGCGTGAACTCTGTCCATAACCTCCTCATATGGAGTTTCTCTGCTGAGCGACTTTTCTAGTTCCTCGAACCAGAACCACGCTGCCGTAGTGACAGGAACAATGCATGAAATTGGTTGTAGAAGGTAGCCTTGCTGTACAAAAATCTTTTTAAGCAAACCTTCCAATTTTTTATCCATAGGATCTTTGAAAGCACAACTATCTTCGATAGGAATAGTAGTGCGTTTGTTTAGAGTAGAAACTGCCCCCTCGACCTTGGGGACTGTCTGCCATAAGTCCTTTCTGGGGTCGAGCATAGGAAATAATTTCTTAAATATAGGGGGAGGAACAAAAGGTATGCCGGGCTTTTCCCACTCTTTATTTACTATGTCCGCCACCCGCTTGGGTATAGGAAAAGCGTCGGGGGGCACCGGAACCTCTAGGAACCTGTCCATCTTGCATAATTGCTCTGGAATGACCAAATTGTCACAATCATCCAGAGTAGATAACACCTCCTTAAGCAGTGCGCGGAGATGTTCTAATTTAAATTAAAATGTCACAACATCAGGTTCAGCTTGATGAGAAATTTTTCCTGAATCTGAAATTTCTCCCTCAGACAAAACCTCCCTCATGGCCCCTTCAGATTGGTGTGAGGGTATGACAGAACAATTATCATCAGCGTCCTCTTGCTCTTCAGTGTTTAAAACAGAGCAATCGCGCTTTCTCTGATAAGAAGGCATTTTGGATAAAAGATTTGCTATGGAGTTATCCATTACAGCCGTTAATTGTTGCATGGTAATAAGTATTGGCGCACTAGATGTACTAGGGGCCTCCTGCATGGGCAAAACTGGTGTAGACACAGTAGGAGATGATGTAGTATCATGTTTACTCCCCTCATTTGAGGAATCATCTTGGGCAATATCATTATTTGTGGCAGTACTGTCCTTACTTTGTTTGGACGCTATGGCACAATTATCACATAAATTTAAATGGGGAGACACATTGGCTTTCATACATATAGAACGGAGCCGTTTTTCAATTTAACCCCTATACAGTCCCAGATACAGTCTTTGCTAAGACCCAACCAAGCCCTGAGGGGAATACAATACCAAATGACGCCTTCTAAAAGCTTTTTCAGAGATTCTTAGATCCACACACATGCATCTGCATGCCCTGTTCTCAAAAAACAACTGCGCATTAATGGTCCGAAAATGAGGCTCAGTCTATGACTAGAAAGGCCCCCTGGCTGAAAAAGGTGTCCAATACAGTGCCTGCCGTTTTATAAACGTTCCCCAAGATTATAAATGTCAATTGTTAGCCTAAATTTTAATAATATGCACAAATAAAGCAATCGATTTAGCCCATAAAAATGTCTACCAGTTTTTTAGCCCATAATAAGCCCTTTATTCTGTTTGTTTTTGACTAAGAAAATGGCTTACCGGTCCCCATGAGGGGAAATGACAGCCTTCCAGCATTACACAGTCTTGTTAGAAATATGGCTAGTCATACCTTAAGCAGAAAAGTCTGCTAACTGTTTCCCCCAACTGAAGTTACTTCATCTCAACAGTCCTATGTGGAAACAGCAACCGATTTTAGTTACTGTCTGCTAAAATCATCTTCCTCTTACAAACAGAAATCTTCATCCTTTTCTGTTTCAGAGTAAATAGTACATACCAGCACTATTTTAAAATAACAAACACTTGATAGAAGAATAAAAACTACATTTAAACACCAAAAAACTCTTAACCATCTCCGTGGAGATGTTGCCTGTGCAACGGCAAAGAGAATGACTGGGGTGGGCGGAGCCTAGGAGGGATCATGTGACCAGCTTTGCTGGGACTCTTTGCCATTTCCTGTTGGGGAAGAGAATATCCCACAAGTAAGGATGACGCCGTGGACCGGACACACCAATGTTGGAGAAATGAAGTTGCTTATTTTGAAAGAAGATCAAAACCACTAACAGGTTTTTCTCCTTTGGCATATATAATAGATATTCCTACATGACATAAAAATCTAAACTTACCTAAATATTACCAGTCAATACTGTACATGAAAACATATTTACAGACTTCAAGAAGATGCTAACAAGTATATTGCACTCAGACTAAATGAGGTTTGTTAGTAATTCATTTCTTAAATTGAGGAAAGTTTAACATGCAATATATTATCACTGTATTTAAAATAAAAAAGTAAAAAATAGTTAAACAAGCATTTGTAGATATTCTGTTCCGTAAAGAAACCATTATATACAGTAGAATTGCATAACAAAAAGATATTGCAATAGCAATTCTGAGTAATAGCTATTATTCTGAAAAATTACAAAGTTCATTCCATTTTCCTTCCCCTATATCGTGTGTCAATCATCCGCTAATCACAACATGTATATACTTCTATGAAGGTCTTCTAGGAACTTCAGCTATTATGAAGTTGTTGAATTAATTACTCACATAGGGCTAGATTACAAGTGGAGCACAATTTTGCGCTCCTGCTTGCACATTAACTTTGCTACACGGAAGCTGGTTGAACTCGTATTAAAAACAAAAAGTTTGCACGTGAGTGAAAACCCAACACTAGAAGAAGATTAAAAGGGACATTAAATACTTTAAGATAGTAATACAAAATAATAAAATCGGATATATAAAAAAAAAAAACTGCAACATACTTCATTATTTATTTTGTCCCCTTTTCCTGTAACTCTGAAATTTTGAGCTTTTCTGTTCCTGTTAGAAATGGAAGTGCAGAACACTGTTACATTTCACACAGCCATTGGCTGCACACTCTAGTGACCTATTTATAACTGTCCCTAATTGGCCACAGAAGAGAAGGTAAACTAAGTTACAACATGGCAGCTCCTATTGTTTTATAGACACTAAAATTTTACACTTATTTTTGTCAATATTTAAACAGCTAATGAAATTTTAAAAAATACATCTACCTGTTATTCTCTGACTAATCTTTTCTTATTTTGCATCATTCCATCTAGCATTTATCTAGTGTTTAATGTCCCATTTATTTAGTGCTTAGTGTTTAACTTCAAATATCGTGACTGTGTTAGCATATTTTCTTATAGACTTTAATAGAACATGTAAACTGTGGGGGAAACCATTGTATAACAAAGCTACAAATAATGTTGCAAAACACTGCTGCCATAGCGTATGAAAGACACATGCACACTCCTGAGCTCTTATGAGCCTACCTAGTTTTACTCTTCAATAAAAGATACAAAAAGAATGAAGCAAATTTGATAACAGAAGTAAATTAGAAAGTTGTTTAAAATTGTATGTTGAATCATGAAAGTTTAATTTTGACTTTACTGTACCTTCAATGTGCTAACACCACTAACAAGCTGTTCCTACACATGCTATTACTAAATATACTCTCCCATTTTCACATCAATTTATTACACATACCATATATAATGTATTTATCTTCCCTTACTCGCTTTCCTTCTGAGTAGCTTCTTTCTCCTTCAGGATGTAAGCTTGATAGCCTCTCTACCTGTAGTTCACATACATATACACAAACACAGAGTTATACACATACACGCGCGCGCGCAAACACAGAGTTATACACATACACGCGCGCGCGCGCACACAGAGTTATACACATACGCACACACACAGAGTTATACACATACGCACACACACAGAGTTATACACATACACACACAGAGTTATACACATACACACACACACAGAGTTATACACATACACACACACACACAGAGTTATACACATACGCACACACAGAGTTATACACATACGCACACACACACAGAGTTATACACATACGCACACACACACACACAGAGTTATACACATACGCACACACACACACACAGAGTTATACACATACGCACACACACACACACAGAGTTATACACATACGCACACACACACAGAGTTATACACATACGCACACACACACAGAGTTATACACATACGCACACACACACAGAGTTATACACATACGCACACACACACAGAGTTATACACATACGCACACACACACACACAGAGTTATACACATACGCACACACACACAGAGTTATACACATACGCACACACACACAGAGTTATACACATACGCACACACACACAGAGTTATACACATACGCACACACACACAGAGTTATACACATACGCACACACACAGAGTTATACACATACGCACACACACACAGAGTTATACACATACGCACACACACACAGAGTTATACACATACGCACACACACACAGAGTTATACACATACGCACACACACACAGAGTTATACACATACGCACACACACAGAGTTATACACATACGCACACACACACAGAGTTATACACATACGCACACACACAGAGTTATACACATACGCACACAGAGTTATACACATACGCACACACACAGAGTTATACACATACGCACACACACACACAGAGTTATACACATACGCACACACACAGAGTTATACACATACGCACACACACACACAGAGTTATACACATACGCACACACACACAGAGTTATACACATACGCACACACACAGAGTTATACACATACGCACACAGAGTTATACACATACGCACACACACAGAGTTATACACATACGCACACAGAGTTATACACATACGCACACACACAGAGTTATACACATACGCACACACACAGAGTTATACACATACGCACTCAACAGAGTTATACACATACGCACACACACAGAGTTATACACATACACACACACAGAGTTATACACATACGCACACACACAGAGTTATACACATACGCACACACACACACAGAGTTATACACATACGCACACACACACACAGAGTTATACACATACGCACACACACAGAGTTATACACATACGCACACACACACAGAGTTATACACATACGCACACACACACAGAGTTATACACATACGCACACACACAGAGTTATACACACACACAGAGTTATACACATACACACAGAGTTATACACATACGCACACACACACAGAGTTATACACATACGCACACACACACAGAGTTATACACATACGCACACACACAGAGTTATACACATACGCACACACACACAGAGTTATACACATACGCACACAGAGTTATACACATACGCACACACACAGAGTTATACACATACGCACACACACAGAGTTATACACATACGCACACACAGAGTTATACACATACGCACACACACAGAGTTATACACATACGCACACACACAGAGTTATACACATACGCACACACACAGAGTTATACACATACGCACACACACAGAGTTATACACATACGCACACACACAGAGTTATACACATACACACACACACACAGAGTTATACACATACACACACACAGAGTTATACACATACACACACACAGAGTTATACACATACGCACACACACACACACAGAGTTATACACATACGCACACACACACAGAGTTATACACATACGCACACACACACAGAGTTATACACATACGCACACACACACAGAGTTATACACATACGCACACACACACAGAGTTATACACATACGCACACACAGAGTTATACACATACGCACGCACACACAGAGTTATACACATACGCACACATACACAGAGTTATACACATACGCACACACACACAGAGTTATACACATACGCACACACACACAGAGTTATACACATACGCACACACACAGAGTTATACACATACGCACACACACACAGAGTTATACACATACGCACACACACACAGAGTTATACACATACGCACACACACACACACACAGAGTTATACACATACGCACACACAGAGTTATACACATACGCACACACACACAGAGTTATACACATACGCACACACAGAGTTATACACATACGCACACACACACACAGAGTTATACACATACGCACACACACACAGAGTTATACACATACGCACACACACACACACAGAGTTATACACATACGCACACACAGAGTTATACACATACGCACACACACACAGAGTTATACACATACGCACACACACACAGAGTTATACACATACGCACACACACAGAGTTATACACATACGCACACACAGAGTTATACACATACGCACACACACACAGAGTTATACACATACGGACACACACACAGAGTTATACACATACGCACACACACACAGAGTTATACACATACGCACACACACAGAGTTATACACATACGCACACACACAGAGTTATACACATACACACACACAGAGTTATACACATACGCACACACACACACAGAGTTATACACATACGCACACACACAGAGTTATACACATACGCACACACACACAGAGTTATACACATACGCACACACACAGAGTTATACACATACGCACACACACACAGAGTTATACACATACGCACACACACACAGAGTTATACACATACGCACACACACACAGAGTTATACACATACGCACACACACAGAGTTATACACATACGCACACACACACAGAGTTATACACATACGCACACACACACAGAGTTATACACATACGCACACACACACACAGAGTTATACACATACGCACACACACAGAGTTATACACATACGCACACACACAGAGTTATACACATACGCACACACACAGAGTTATACACATACGCACACACACAGAGTTATACACATACGCACACACACACAGAGTTATACACATACGCACACACAGAGTTATACACATACGCACACACACAGAGTTATACACATACACACACACACAGAGTTATACACATACGCACACACACACAGAGTTATACACATACGCACACACACACAGAGTTATACACATACGCACACACACACAGAGTTATACACATACGCACACACACACAGAGTTATACACATACGCACACACACAGAGTTATACAGAGTTATACACATACGCACACACACAGAGTTATACACATACACACACACAGAGTTATACACATACACACACACAGAGTTATACACATACGCACACACACACAGAGTTATACACATACGCACACACACACAGAGTTATACACATACGCACACACACAGAGTTATACACATACGCACACACACACAGAGTTATACACATACGCACCCACACAGAGTTATACACATACGCACACACACACAGAGTTATACACATACGCACACACACACAGAGTTATACACATACGCACACACACACAGAGTTATACACATACGCACACACACAGAGTTATACACATACGCACACACACACAGAGTTATACACATACGCACACACACACACAGAGTTATACACATACGCACACACACACAGAGTTATACACATACGCACACACACACAGAGTTATACACATACGCACACACACAGAGTTATACACATACGCACACACAGAGTTATACACATACGCACACACACACAGAGTTATACACATACGCACACACACACAGAGTTATACACATACGCACACACACAGAGTTATACACATACGCACACACACAGAGTTATACACATACGCACACACACAGAGTTATACACATACACACACACACAGAGTTATACACATACGCACACACACACACAGAGTTATACACATACGCACACACACAGAGTTATACACATACGCACACACAGAGTTATACACATACGCACACACACACAGAGTTATACACATACGCACACACACACAGAGTTATACACATACGCACACACACAGAGTTATACACATACGCACACACACAGAGTTATACACATACGCACACACACACAGAGTTATACACATACGCACACACACACAGAGTTATACACATACGCACACACACACAGAGTTATACACATACGCACACACACACAGAGTTATACACATACGCACACACACACAGAGTTATACACATACGCACACACACACAGAGTTATACACATACGCACACACACACAGAGTTATACACATACGCACACACACACAGAGTTATACACATACACACACACAGAGTTATACACATACACACACACAGAGTTATACACATACGCACACACACAGAGTTATACACATACGCACACACACACAGAGTTATACACATACGCACACACACAGAGTTATACACATACGCACACACACACAGAGTTATACACAGACACACACACAGAGTTATACACATACGCACACACACACAGAGTTATACACATACGCACACACACACAGAGTTATACACATACGCACACACAGAGTTATACACATACGCACACACACACAGAGTTATACACATACGCACACACACACAGAGTTATACACATACGCACACACACACAGAGTTATACACATACGCACACACACAGAGTTATACACATACGCACACACACACAGAGTTATACACATACGCACACACACAGAGTTATACACATACGCACACACACAGAGTTATACACATACGCACACACACAGAGTTATACACATACGCACACACACAGAGTTATACACATACGCACACACACAGAGTTATACACATACGCACACACAAAGAGTTATACACATACGCACACACACAGAGTTATACACATACGCACACACACACAGAGTTATACACATACGCACACACACACAGAGTTATACACATACGCACACACACACACAGAGTTATACACATACGCACACACACACAGAGTTATACACATACGCACACACACACAGAGTTATACACATACGCACACACACACAGAGTTATACACATACGCACACACACACAGAGTTATACACATACGGACACACACACAGAGTTATACACATACGCACACACACACAGAGTTATACACATACGCACACACACACAGAGTTATACACATACGCACACAGAGTTATACACATACGCACACACACACACAGAGTTATACACATACACACACAGAGTTATACACATACGCACACACACACAGAGTTATACACATACGCACACACACACACACAGAGTTATACACATACACACACAGAGTTATACACATACGCACACACACACAGAGTTATACACATACGCACACACACAGAGTTATACACATACGCACACACACAGAGTTATACACATACGCACACACACACAGAGTTATACACATACGCACACACACAGAGTTATACACATACGCACACACACAGAGTTATACACATACGCACACACACAGAGTTATACACATACGCACACACACAGAGTTATACACATACACACACAGAGTTATACACATACGCACACACACAGAGTTATACACATACACACAGAGTTATACACATACGCACACACACAGAGTTATACACATACGCACACACACACAGAGTTATACACATACGCACACACACACAGAGTTATACACATACGCACACACACAGAGTTATACACATACGCACACACACAGAGTTATACACATACACACACACAGAGTTATACACATACGCACACACACACACAGAGTTATACACATACGCACACACACAGAGTTATACACATACGCACACAGAGTTATACACATACGCACACACACACAGAGTTATACACATACGCACACACACAGAGTTATACACATACGCACACACACAGAGTTATACACATACGCACACACACAGAGTTATACACATACACACACAGAGTTATACACACACACAGAGTTATACACATACGCACACACACACAGAGTTATACACATACGCACACACAGAGTTATACACATACGCACACACACACAGAGTTATACACATACGGACACACACACAGAGTTATACACATACGCACACACACACAGAGTTATACACATACGCGCACACACACAGAGTTATACACATACGCACACACACACAGAGTTATACACATACGCACACACACACACAGAGTTATACACATACGCACACACACACAGAGTTATACACATACGCACACACAGAGTTATACACATACGCACACACACAGAGTTATACACATACGCACACACACACAGAGTTATACACATACGCACACACACACAGAGTTATACACATACGCACACACAGAGTTATACACATACGCACACACACACAGAGTTATACACATACGCACACACACACAGAGTTATACACATACGCACACACAGAGTTATACACATACGCACACACACACACAGAGTTATACACATACGCACACACACACAGAGTTATACACATACGCACACACACACAGAGTTATACACATACACACACACACACACAGAGTTATACACATACGCACACACAGAGTTATACACATACGCACACACACAGAGTTATACACATACGCACACACACAGAGTTATACACATACGCACACACACAGAGTTATACACATACACACACACAGAGTTATACACATACGCACACACACAGAGTTATACACATACGCACACACACACAGAGTTATACACATACGCACACACAGAGTTATACACATACGCACACACACACAGAGTTATACACATACGCACACACACAGAGTTATACACATACGCACACACACACAGAGTTATACACATACGCACACACACACAGAGTTATACACATACGCACACACACACAGAGTTATACACATACACACACAGAGTTATACACATACACACACAGAGTTATACACATACACACACACAGAGTTATACACATACGCACACACACACAGAGTTATACACATACGCACACACACACAGAGTTATACACATACGCACACAGAGTTATACACATACACACACAGAGTTATACACATACACACACACACAGAGTTATACACATACGCACACACACACAGAGTTATACACATACGGACACACACACAGAGTTATACACATACGGACACACACACAGAGTTATACACATACGCACACACACACAGAGTTATACACATACGCACACACACACAGAGTTATACACATACGCACACACACACAGAGTTATACACATACGCACACACACACAGAGTTATACACATACGCACACACACACAGAGTTATACACATACGCACACACAGAGTTATACACATACGCACACACACACAGAGTTATACACATACGCACACACACACAGAGTTATACACATACGCACACACACACAGAGTTATACACATACGCACACACACAGAGTTATACACATACGCACACACACACAGTTATACACATACGCACACACACACAGAGTTATACACATACGCACACACACACAGAGTTATACACATACGCACACACACACAGAGTTATACACATACGCACACACACACAGAGTTATACACATACGCACACACACACAGAGTTATACACATACGCACACACACACAGAGTTATACACATACACACACACACACAGAGTTATACACATACACACACACACACAGAGTTATACACATACGCACACACACAGAGTTATACACATACGCACACACACAGAGTTATACACATACACACACACACAGAGTTATACACATACGCACACACACACAGAGTTATACACATACACACACACACAGAGTTATACACATACGCACACACACAGAGTTATACACATACGCACACACACACAGAGTTATACACATACGCACACACACACAGAGTTATACACATACACACACACAGAGTTATACACATACGCACACACACAGAGTTATACACATACGCACACAGAGTTATACACATACACACACACACAGAGTTATACACATACGCACACACACACAGAGTTATACACATACACACACACACACAGAGTTATACACATACGCACACACACACACAGAGTTATACACATACGCACACACACACAGAGTTATACACATACGCACACACACACAGAGTTATACACATACGCACACACACACAGAGTTATACACATACGCACACACACAGAGTTATACACATACGCACACACAGAGTTATACACATACGCACACACACACAGAGTTATACACATACACACACACAGAGTTATACACATACGCACACACACACAGAGTTATACACATACGCACACACACACAGAGTTATACACATACGCACACACACACAGAGTTATACACATACGCACACACACACAGAGTTATACACATACGCACACACACACAGAGTTATACACATACGCACACACACACAGAGTTATACACATACGCACACACACACAGAGTTATACACATACGCACACACACACAGAGTTATACACATACGCACACACACAGAGTTATACACATACGCACACACACAGAGTTATACACATACGCACACACACAGAGTTATACACATACGCACACAGAGTTATACACATACGCACACACACAGAGTTATACACATACGCACACACACAGAGTTATACACATACGCACACACACAGAGTTATACACATACACACACACACAGAGTTATACACATACGCACACACACAGAGTTATACACATACGCACACACACAGAGTTATACACATACGCACACACACACAGAGTTATACACATACGCACACACACACAGAGTTATACACATACACCTATCGCTGCAATATACAAAAATCAAACAAACACAGATTTCTTGAAACAATACTTCCCCAAACACAATACTAAGTGTTGGTAGCCAACAGAACTAAAGGCAATAGCTAGCTGAATAAAAGAAAGGTTCAGAGCTACCTCTAAACTGTAAGCTCCATGGGCAGTGTCTTATGCCCCCTAGAATGTAAGCTCTTTGGGCAAAATCTCCCTTACATACCTGTATAATACTTCTAAAATAACTGTAAGCTTCTTACAAGTTTAGTTACAAAGCAGGGCTGTCCCCTCCCAATCTGCTGCCCTAGGCAAATGCATTGTATGCCAAGGCCAAAATACACCCCTGACAAAGTGTTTGCATCAACAACTTTAACCCTTACAAAGTAATATGAATATATAAATATATATAGATAAATAAAGGAAGTGACTAAGAAATTGTCACAAGAAAGAAAATGGAGGATACATTTAAATTTGTATGTATCTTCATTTTGAAATAACAGATAAATACGGTAAACTAAAGTTGTTTTTATTTATTAGAATTACACAATTTTATTTGATTTGTAATTCTTTTTATTATGATTCATACTTAAAGAGCTTCAAAAGAAAAAAAGAAAGAAAAATGAAATAAAAACAAAAAGAAAAAAAGCAAGCGGGCAGTACCTCAAGCCAAGATTTCAATTTGCTCTTTTCCAACTCAGTGACCTGCTGCTCTCTCTTGAAGTTCTGTATGATAGTATCACGACTTTGTATGCCATTTTCAAAGGTCTTTTTTGATTCTACCCACGTATGCTGAGCCGTCTGAAATACAAACTCCACGCTGTTCATCTTTTTATGTAGATCTTCTATTTGTGCTGTTTACAGAAAGAAAATACATGATGCCAACAGTGATATCAAACTCTAAAACAATCAAACATATTAAAGCACTATTTCAACCAACTTTTCTTTATGAAAAAGGCAGTTAAAAAGGGAGATGAAACTAAACAGTTTTCTTTGTCACGATTCAAATAAAGCATGCGATTTTTAAAAACTTTCCAATTTACTTATTTTATCCATTTTGCTTCATTCTCTTTGTATTCTTTATTGAAGGAGCAGCTATGCACTACTGGGAGATATCTAAAGACTTTTGGTAAACCAATGAAGAGAAGCATTTTTGTGCAGCCACCAATCAGCAGCTAGCTCTCAATGCATTGCTGCTCCTGAGGCTACCTAGATATGTTTTTCAACTAAGGATACCAAGAGAATGAAGACATTTAGATAATAGAGAAACTAGAAAGTTGTTTAAAAATCCCATTTTCTGTCTGAATCTTGAAAGAAAGTTTTGGGGTTAAACTTTTATAATTCAGATATAAACCTATGTAGGCTCAGGAGCTGCAATGCACTACTGGGAGCTGGTGAGTCAATGACAAGATGCATATTGGGGTAGCCACCAATCACCAGCTAGCTCCAAGCAGTGCATTGTTGCTGAGGAGCCTACCTAGGTATGCTTTTCAACAAATGATACAAAAAGGAACAAAGTAAATTGTCAAAAGAAGTACATTGAAACATGGTTTAAAAATTGCATGCTCTGTTTCTTTAAACAAAACAAGAGGGGGTGGGAGAGAACCCAAAATATGTATAATCTTTATGAACGTCCCAACTCAACAATAGCACTGCTTTGCGTAAGTTCTCAGCTCGATTTCTGTAATATCTTACTTCTTAGATGTGGTGTTGAGTGGTAGCCAAGATGGCACAGTAAAAACAAACCTTTATAGGAAGCCCATATCGGGCAATTCTTTGCTCCATGCTAAGATCCGCCATCCAAGGCATGTGCCTTATGCAATCGCGAAGGGGCAGCTCATTAGAGCAAAACATAATTGTTCAGATGTGAAAGATTGCAAAATCTAGATGGAAGATGTCAAACGACGTCTTTTCCAAAGAGGTTAACCTAGAAAGACTGTAGCTAAAACACATAGGGAAGTTAGCAAGCTAAACAGATCAGATCTTCTTATGGATAACAAACAGGAGAATAAAAATGCACACAAAGGTGTAACATTTGTGACAGAGTATAGTTCTCAATATGAAGAGATCTGTAAAATTGTCAAACATCATTTTAAGATGCTGGTAGCCGATGACAGACTCATAAATTGTGTTCAGGAAGGGTTAAGATGCTCATACCGCAGAAACCGAACATTGGCTAATGTCCTGTCTCCTACTGTTCTTAAGAGACCCATTTCTCAGGGTAGTGCCTGGCTCACTCTAGATGTGGAGCTTGTGATTACTTGATTATGTCAGACCAATTTTACTCTACTGTAACGGGTAGGGTGTATGAGATGAATTTTTATCTCGATTGTACTTCAATATATGTTATATACTGCATTACCTGCACTAAATGTAGTAAGCAGTATGTAGGGCTTACCACAAGAGACATAAGGTCTAGGGTTAGAGAGCACCTGTCAACTACCAGAGTGGGTAAGGAAACTACCCCTCTTGTGTACCATTTTGCCCAGTCACATAATAAAGTTTTGTCTTGCTTTTCCTGGCAACCTATAGACATGATACCTCGTCCCAAGACAGGGGGCGATAGGGATGTTATCTTGCGCAAGAGGGAGATGCTGTGGATTTTTAAGTTAGAAACTAGAGTGCCACAGGGACTTAATTCTGAGTTTGATCTCATTAATTATTGGGAGTGAAGTATCCCTTTATTTTTCCTGTTTCACTCTCCACAGCGTCCCTCTCCTGTGCATTAATATTCACCCACCTTCCTCTAATATCTGTAGGATGTGAATTGATAATGTATCAGGACGATTAAGATAGGATACTAAGTAACATTGATACCAACTGATTACTAATAATATCATCAATGTTAATGTCTTCCTCTTGCCTCCTTGTTGCGCTTAATATGTGGCGTCTATGTCTCTATATATTGGAATATACATGTGGTTGATGCATTGTACATCTGGCCACTATTGCACTTATGCTTCAGGTTAATGTTGAACATTGCGTTACATAGTGATATATGCATTGACCATTTAGTTATTTTCTCTGCATATATATATATATATATATATATATATATATATATATATATATATATATATATATATATATATATATATATATATATATATATATATATATATATATCCATTCCTCTTTTGGTAGAGTTTTTTTCCTATGTACTTTGTGCTTGTACATATATATTCATAGGTTATGTATATGAACCTCTATCTAGTTACATTATAGAGTTCACTTTTCTAATTAGGAGGGGTTAACTTCTGTCTGCCCCCCTTTGATTTAAATTTAACTTAATGTGTACTAAACATGTGGGGCTAATACAACATATCCACTTATAATGGTATATCTATACTGTGGTGCACACTTGTAGATAGCTCTAGTAATCTTGCGTGAGGATATAAATACTACATACTATTTATATATGCAAGTTTATATACTATATATATATATATATATATATATATATATATATATATATATATATATATATATATATATATATATATATATATATATATATATATATATATATATTTTTTTTTTTTTTGTTCTCTCCTGTACACATAGGGTTAAAGCACACTGGGCATGTTTTTAAACTCAAATGTTTTTAACCAATAACGTTGCTGCAATTTATGTATATATTGTACACTTGCGTCTGGCTTCGATATGCTATGATTACGGCTTTATGCCGAAACGCATAAGCTTGCCAGCCAGAGGTGCCCTTATCTCAATTTTGTACTTGACTACTTGTCTGTTTTTTAACATGACTTGTTAATAAACGTTATGTTTTAATTTAAGACTAACTCTCTCTGGTACTTCTTTTGGGACTGTTTCTTTAAATTCATTTTTAAACTGATATTGAAATAAACAAGAAATTAAGGTTTGTGAATACGTTGTACAGACTTCCCAACCATCCCACTCAATTAAAAGGACAGTAAAGACCTTAGGATTTTTATATCAAATGGTTTTTTTATGCGTAATGAAACTACTCTGCAATATAATTTTCATTATTTATTTTGTCCCCTTTTCAAGTAATTTAGCTCTGAAAATTGAGCAATGTCTAATACTTAGAACTTGAAATGCATCCTTCTGACCTCTCAAGGCTAACCCTGCTATATTTATCTGTAACTAGTTTGCTTTTATCTGATAACAAATGAAAATAAATGCCTTTTATACTAACTTTAAAAAGGGACATTAAACACAAAATCATTGCTTGAATGATGTTTTCAGAGCAAAGATTAGCCTGAAAATAATCCATGTATTTTTAAAAATCATATTAAATATTGAAAATAAGGGTAAAGATAATGTCCATAAATTAATGTGCACCGCCATATTGTAACTTAGGTTACCTTTTCTGCGGAGGCCAATTAGGAATACTTGGGCAACCAAATGACTGTGTGGAATATAGCTGTGTCTGCACTTCCATGTTTAACATGAATTGGAAAGCTCACAATATTCATAATTAAAATTACAGTAAAAGGATAAATAATGAAAGTATATTGAAAAGTTGTTTAAATGGACACCAAATTTTTTATTTCATGATTCAGATAGGAGTAAATTAGAAAGTTGCTTAAAATTCCATGCTCTATTATCAATTTTTCTTTGTTCTCTTGCTATCTTTATTTTAAAAGCAGGAATGTAAATCTTAGCAGCCAGCCCATTTTAGGTTCAGCACCATGGACAGCGCTTGCTTATTGGAGGCTTACATTTACCCACCAATAAGCAAGCATAACCCAGGTTCTCAACCAAAAATGGGCCGGCTCCTATGCATCACATTCCTGCTTTTCAAATAAAGATAGCAAGAGAACAAAGAAAAATTGATAATAGGAGTAAATTAGAAAGTTGCTTAAAATTGCATGCTCTATCTGAATCATGAAAGGAAAAAATTGGGTTTAGTGTCCCTTTAACTAAATGTAATTAAACAATTTATATTAATATCTTGAGGTGTTTAATGTCCCTTTAAATCTGTGGCTAGTCTGGTAGTCTGACTAAAGCCCAGATTGGCTCCTGCAAATAAGGCAAATGGTGGGTGGAGTTTTGCTATTGAAAAATAATTGCAGGGAAAAAAAAGATGTTAATTTGTTTTAAAAACATTAAGACTCGCTTGACTAATATATTACTTTATAGCAGCACGACAGAAATGTCTTGTAACTTACAAGGTGTTTACTGTCCCTTTAAGGAGCTCTGTCCTGTTGTCCCTTCTTCCTCTATTTCCCAGTTTCACAATATGGAACCTGGTACACTCCAGACCCAGCCCAGAAACTGTAACCCAACCACATATTTATTTATCATTTTAAAACTGAATTAATGATAGACTAGGCAAAAAAGGTAGTAGTGAGTAAATTCTGTCTTGAAGAATTGAGTCCAAATAACCCTACAACAAACTAAATTAAAAGGATGGAATAATCAAATTAACAACAAATTTATTTTGTTGCAGTAGCCAATTAAAGGGACATGAAACACAATTTTTTTTCTTTCATGATTTAGAAAGAGCATGCAATTTTAAACAACTTTCTAATTTACTTCTATTATCTATTTTGCTTCATTCTCTTGATATCCTTTGCTGAAAAGCATATCTAGATAGGCTTAGTAGCTGCTGATTAGTGGCTTAACATAGATGCCTCGTTTGATTGGCTAACCCATGTGCATTGCTATTTCTTCAGCAAAGGATATCTAAGGAATGAAGCAAAATTAGATAATAGAAGTAAATTGAAATGTTGTTTAAAATTGTATTATCTACCTGAATCATGAAAGAAATATTTTGGGTTTAGTGTCCCTTTAATTTCCCTCTGCCGCATGTCTTAAAATCCAGATAAGGGTTATAAAAACTCAAAATTAAGTGATAAAAAGGAAAAAAAAATCTGCAAAAAAATTAGTCAAAAATACGCTGTTTATTTCTATTAAAATACATTTAAATAAATTCACATGAAAATAATGTATGTACAGTGAGCAAAGAAGGAGCTCTGTACATTGAGTATCATGATAATATCCTGAGGTAAATAGTACGTTTTATTTACTTGTTGTTTTTTTATTAAAAATGGAATTCCTTTGAATTACTGAAGAGGACATACATTCTTCCAGTAAAATCTGTAGAATTTCTAAAACCAAGCTTTACTAACTCTTAGAGATGAGCATTTGTTTAGTTACGTATGCAATAAATATAATGTAACGAAAAACGGATATTCGTTTTAACTAAACAAATATTCAAATGAATGCACCACCAAAATTGAAAGAAAATGAAAAAAATACTGATGGAATTAATTAATTTTCTTTAAAATTACATTTAAAAAGGGGAGGTTAAAGGTACAGTCAACACCAAAATTGTTATTGTTTACAAAGATAGTCAAACGCCTTTACTATACATTCCCCAGCTTTGCACAACCAACATTCTTATATTAAAGGGACATTAAACCCACATTTTTTCTTTCATGATTCAGATAGAGAATACCATTTTAAACAACTTTCTAATTTACTTCTATTATCTAATTTGCTTCATTCTCTTGATATTCTTTCCTGAAAAGCATATATAGATAGGCTCAGTAGCTTCTGATAGGTGGCTGCACATAGATGCCTCATGTGATTGGCTCACCAATGTGCATTGATATTTATTTAACAAAGGAAATCTAAAGATTGCAGCAAATTAGGTAATCGCAGTAAATTGGAATGTTGCTTAAAATTGTATTCTCTATCTGAATCATGAAGGAATTTTTGGGGGTTTAATGGCCTTTTAAAGTGAATGTATAGTTGAATGAATGAGTGACCGGTTTCTAAAAATACTATTAAATTAACAGGGGCACTTTAATTAATTAATTAAACTTTAGATTGCAATTTTTTTTTTGTTTGTTTTTTTAAATACTTAACCTTTTTCTTTAGCAAACCCAGACCGGCAATCCTCAGCTCCTCTGTACTTACCTCTGCAATGACAAAACTGGCTTCCTCCAATCATGGCATGCACCCCAGAGCGTCCAGCTCGTGAGGCCACGCCATGATTGGAGGAAGCCGGTTTTGTCATTGAGGTGCTAAGTACAGCATTAGAAGCGGGCAGAGGATCGCCGGTCTAGTTTTGCTAAAGAAGGAAGTATTTTTAAAAAACACTGCAATGTAAAAGTTTAATGAATTAAAGTGCCATTTTTTTAATAGTATTTTTAAAAATTGGGCACTCATTCATTCAACTTTACATTCACTTTAAAATATTTTATAAGATTTAAACCTCTAAATGTCTGCCTGTTTCTAAGCCACTACAGACAGACACTTATCACATGATTTTTTTTATTAACTTTTCACAACAGGACACTGCTAAATTATGTGTGTCATATAGATACGATTGTGCTTGAGTGGTGCAGGACACTGCACTAATTGGCTAAAATGCAAGTCAATAGATAATAAATACATATCCATGTGATAAGGGGGCTATCAGAAGAGGATTAGATACAAGGTAATCACTGAGGTAAAAAGTATATTTGTTAAACCATGTTTTCTTGGGCAAAACTGGGGGATGGGTAATAAAAGGGATTATATATGTTTCTAAACAATACAAATTCTAAAGTAGACTGTCCCTTTAAAAGTATTACTTGTATCACCCTGGAGAGCAACGCTAACCTGCTCCTCCTCTTCACAGACCTGCAGAGTAATAATTGTTACAAAAGATTCGGACAAAACAATTAGTCTAACTTACATCTATCAGAGGCCATCTACTTTCTTTGCAGGACTGAGCTAATTTCAAGACTCTCAGACCCCTGTAGTTAACCTATTAGGTGGCTGATGGACAACAAGTACTACTAACTAAACATCCTTAACATCATACCAGAAACACTATATAATATCTCAGGATATGTTTTAAAGTGACAGTGAAGTCAAAATTAAACTTTCATGCTTCAGATGCAATTGTAAACCCCATTCCAATGTACTTCTAAGAACTTAGCTCTCTTTTATCCTTTGTCAAAAAGAATACCTATTTAACCTCAGGGGCAGCAATGCATTACTGGGAGCTAGCTGTTGATTGGCGACTGCATATATAACTTGTCATTGGCTTACTTGATTTGTTCAGTTAGCTCCCAGTAGTGCATTAATGCTCCTTCAACAAAGGATGCCAAGATAATGAAGCAAATTTGACAATATAAGTGAATTTAAAAATGTTATGCTCTATCTGAATCATAATAGAAAAAAAATGGGTTGTATGTCCCTTTAAGTATTTTTAAGTGACTGGCTGATTAAATATGACAGATATGTCATATCTGGAATCAAAATAATCCCCATGATTCTGTGATGTGATTAATGACCAATTAATGGTTACTGTACATACATAAATACAATTATATTATGTCCTATCATTTCAGCCAGAGCTTGAGAGACAGACATTTCAAAACAGGAAAAAAAAAAAAAATTAACAGTATTGTGTTTTTAGTTTGATTTATGCCAAATTGTGTTTTTGGTTTTTTTAATTTATTAGTCTGGGTTTCCCTTAATCTTTTGTGGTGGCAGCAGTTTAGTGTGGGTGGCATTAAAGGGGAGTTTGGTGCATTTTCTGGGTCTAGGATGGACTAGAGAGTGTTTGTTAACTCTTGCACCCACTGAACTAAGTCACAAACGTGCCTGGAGTGGCTTGGCTGTGACAGAATGGTCAAAGCTGAAGGGTTGGTTAACCTTCTACAACACAAACCGTTGACAGTTGCAAGGCTGGTTAACCTTATTCCGCCACAAAAGTGAAAAAGAGTGTCTGTGTAGAAGTCACAATTTATTTGGGGTGAAATATAAAAAGGTTATATTTTGAGGAGGCCTATTTTTGGTCTTGGGCAGATGTACTGTTACTTTGTAATGAGAGCAACAGGCAGAATAGGGTGGAAGATCTTGGAAATCAAAAACCAAAACACGCTGTCACAGAGTATACAGTACTGTACCTCCACTACCATCATAGTGCTAGCCGATACTACCATATTGCCTGTGAAATAATTATTTTAAGAAGTCTATCACAAATTTAAATACACAATCTTAAAAAACAAACAAAAAAAAAACAAAAAAACTTTGTCACCCATGAAATACACACAACAACTTTTGTAGTAACAAATTATATTGTATTTGATTTTTGGATATAATTTAAATCCACATGATTACATTACTGAAATCTTTATCAAAACTATTCACCTATGATTTCAGTTCAGCAAACGCAACAAATTACAGTCAAGTATTACTATATAACTAGTAACTTAATGTATTACGTGATGTATGCTACCTTTAAATTGTTCCTGCAGCCGTAAAGAATTGATTTTCTCTTCTTCCAGGGACATTTTTTCCATACTACATTGCTTTCTTGCTACAGCCAATTCGTACTCTAGGCTTTGACGCATTGCTTCCCCTTTCTCTATCTCAGAACGGAGCTTAGCAAACTGACTTTCATAAGAGGACAGCTGTGAAAATAATAGAAAAAAAAAAGTTACAAATCCTATAAAATGTATGAAAACATTACTTCTAGAGGCCCTTGGACTGAATGGTACTGAATAGAATTGTGCATTTTAAAAAAGGTAATATTCCAGGATCACATTTTCTGAAAGGGAGAATAATTTTAACAATTTATTTTCAATTACTGATCATGATATTAGAGTTAAGAAGGATGCAACTTTTGCTCCCTCTTCCCCACATATCTCTGAGTTTCATTGGAGATTAGATGATTGGTTGCTAGATCTCCCACCAATGTCAAATGAGATTAGGGAAGTAATAGCAAAATTCCTACTCTTTAATGATAATGATTAGACATCAGTACAAACCATTTGGGCTTCTCTTAAAGGATTTTAGAGAGGTCATTTTATTAAAAAGGCTTTTACTTTAGGGAAGAGACAAGGTAAAAAAAAAAAAAAAAAAACCTCTAGCCAAACTCACAGGTCAATTTAGGACTTTGATACTCCAACAAAAATCTAATCCTTCCCCTACCCATAGTTGCAGTTGGTAAATATTAAGCCCAAGCTTAGAGAACTTGAGCTACCTAAAGTCCAGAGAACTCTTGAAAAATTCAAACAGATATTTTATTACAAGAGTAATAAAGCAAATACTCTGAGGAAGTGTGCCTGGTGGCACAGGAAACAGCAAATTGGATGATATTTATATTCTCTGTATACAATAAATATCAGACTTAATTGCAACAAGGTCTGCGTTTTTTTCTTCACTGAATGTACTAAAGAAAATACTCTATTAGCTACCAAATTGAGGAACTGAGCAGCACAACACAAAGCTTCCCATTTTTACAATTTACTCTAATTTAGGACTGACGCAACACCCACAAAGAGCTCCATTGGAGGGAATCTGAGAGTTTTTAACCACACTAAAGCTCTGTGTGCTAGACCCTGATCAAATTGACTTTTTCGAGTTGGCAATAACCAAGGAGGAGATCTAGTGTGTTGTTTTTTGACCGTTAAAGCTATGGAAGTCTCCAGGCCCAGGCAGCTTTACTGGTCATTTCTATAAAGTATTTATAGACTCATTCAGTTTGTTCCTTTGTAGAGTCTTTAATGATATAGTGACCACAGGCGTATTTTTAGAGAAATATCTTGAGGTAACAATTGTTACAATCCTTAAACCTGGAATGACCCACAACTATGCCGCAGTTATAGGCCAACCCACACATAAACATTGGTAACAAAATATTACACAAAGTGTACAATCATATACAAGACTTGGTGTAAAGTAAGGTTTTCCGATGACATTACGTGGTTTCATAAATATATATCCTTATTATTTAAAAAAATATAAGCTTACCTCTTCATTATGTTTGGCCGCCAATTCCAGTGCCTCGTTTTTCATCCTGTTAAGCTCAAACCGGAGCTCAGAAATGGTACTTAGATTGGCCTGATGTTCCCTTTCCAGTGCTCTACTTTGTGATCTACCAGACATTATAAAGGGGGAATAGTTTAATGATAAGTATTTTTATATAGGCAGCTTCACTGTATAAACTTTAAAAGGACACTGAACCCAAATTTTTTCTTTTGTGATTCAGATAGAAAGTTGCTTAAAATGTCATGCTCTAATTTACTCCTATTATCAAATTTTCTTTATTCTCTTGGTATCTTTATTTGAAATGCAAGAATGTATGTTTAGATGCCGGCCCATTTTTGGTGAACAACCTGGGTTTTCCTTGCTGATTGGTGGATAAATTCATCCACCAATAAAAGTGCTGTCTAGAGTATTGAACAAAAAAAAAAAAAGCTTAGATGCCTTCTTTTTCAAATAAAGATAGCAAGAGAACAAAGATAAATTGATAATAGGAGTAAATTAGAAAGTTGCTTATAATTGCATGCTCTATCTGAATCACGAAAGAAAAAAATTGGGTTCAGTGTCCCTTTAAGTGAAAACAGCATTTTCAGTGACTTGAAAGTTTTAAACAATAGTTTAACGGACATTGTAACGCAAAAATGACAAATTTGCTAGAGCGTGTCATTTTATCACTACTAAAGCGGCAGTACTGCGTGTTCACAGAAGTTCCCCACAGCTCCTGAGTGGTACTTTAATTATGTGTTTAACCCCATTGAGAAATTAAACACATAGGACTCCAAGTTGGGAAGCTTGTCCACCTGACAGTTAGTACGCGGGGACCAATGACTTGCAGGGTCAGTAGTGCTAAAATTATCTTGTATGTTCCACTACTATGTCCCTTCTAAACCCACAGCTAGCAGAGGCATTGTGTAAAAAGAAGGAACGAATCAGCAGACAAATGTTCAGTTAGTGAAAAAGGAGATCATACTATTTCACATGTGTGAGTAAAGAAGCATTTAATTCATCACACTGCTACTATAAAACATGCTCAATCAGCGATTCTGCTTTCCCATACAAAAGGAAAATGAGATTAAAATAACAAAGTATTATTAATCAGTAGTTTAAAAAGGGACAGTAAAGTCAAAATTAAACTTTGTAGAAAAGTATACTCTGGCTCAGGAGCAGAAATACACTACTAGGAGTTAGCTGCTGATTGGTGGCTGCTCATGTATGCCTTTTATCATTGGCTCACCTAATGTTTCAGCTAGCTCCCTGTAGTAGTAGTGACCCAATGGCAAGAGATAGATATGTGCAGCCATCAGAAGCTATCTCCCAGTAGTGCTTTGCTTCTCCTGAGCCTACCTAGGTATGCTTTTCAACAAATGATAACAAAAGAACAAAGCAAATTATATAATAGAAGTAAAGTAGTTTAAAATTGGATGTTCTGTCTGACTCATGAAACGTTCATTTTGACTTTACTGTCCCTTTTAACGAAGGATACCAAGAGAACTAAGCTTAATTGATAAAAAATAAGTACATTTGAAAGTCGTTTAAAAGTTAATTCTCTATCCAATTTAAGTGTCATTTTGACTTTATTTCCATGCAATACTCGTTTTAAAAGGGATAGTAAAGTCAGGAGTAAAAGTAAAACTACTGGAATTATAGCAACACTAGAACAATTACATTTTGCTTAATAAAAATATAATAAGAAATGCTGCAATCAAGACAGGTACTCTTCTAAATTAATTCCATGTAGTATTGTCTGCAGTGCAAAATAAGTTATCCAAGTGGCTGTGTTAAATAGCTCTACCTTAAAGGGATTCTAAACCCAAATTTTCCCTTTCATGATTCAGATAGAGCATGCAATTTTAAGCAACTTTCTAATTAACTCCTATTATCATTTTTTTTTTGTTCTCTTGCTATCTTTATTTAAAAAAAAAGCAGGAATGTAAAGCTTAGGAGCCGGCCCATTTTAGATTCAGCACGTGATTCTATGGGGGCTAGTTATCAATCCGTCTACTTTTCTGGCTTCGCCGGCCCAATACGTCCGCCTAAGCTCGCCTACCTTCGCCGCCGCGGACCTGAAAAAATACGCCTAAGTTATCAAATAAAGCTGTCAAAAAGCCGCGGGGCGATGAGCAGCGGACTGTGACAGTTATCACTCATCCGATCTCGCTGCCCTTCGGCTTTTTCCCAGCTTTATTGCTAGCCTGTCACTAAGCACTCACACTAAACTGCACTGTTCTACCCCCTATACCGGCGCCCCCGGAGCCCCCCGCAACTCAATAAAGTTACTAACCCCTAAACCGCCGCTCCTAGACCCTGCCGCAACTCTGATAAATGTATTAACCCCTAAACCGCCGCTCCCGGACACCGCTGCCACCTACATTATACCTAGTAACCCCTATCCTGCCCCCCCTATACCGTCGCCCTCTATTATAAAATTATTAACCCCTATCCTGCTGATCCCGCACCTCTCCGCAACTAAATAAATAGTTTAACCCCTAAACCGCCGCTCCATGAACCCGCCGCAACCTATAATAAATGTATTAACCCCTATCCTGCCCCCCACTACGCCGCCGCCGCCACTGTAATAAAATGATTAACCCCTAAACCCAAGTCTAACCCTAACCATAACGCCCCCCTAACTTAAATATTAATTAAATAAATCTAAATAAATTAACTCTTATTAACTAAATGAATCCTATTTAAAACTAAATACTTACTTATAAAATAAACCCTAATATAGCTACAATATAAATAATAATTATATTCTAGCTATCTTAGGATTTATTTTTATTTTACAGGTACCTTTCAATTTATTTTAACCATGTACAATAACTATTAAATAGTTATTAACTATTTAATAGCTTACCTAGCTAAAATAAAGAGAAATGTACCTGTGAAATAAATCCTAACCTAAGTTACAATTACACCTAACACTACACTATACTTTAATAAATTATTCCTATTTAAACTAAATACTTACCTGTAAAATAAACCCTAAGATAGCTACAATATAATTAATAATTATATTCTAGCTATCTTAGGATTTATATTTATTTTACAGGTAACTTTGTATTTATTTTAGCTAGTTAGAATAGTTATTAAATAGTTATTAACTATTTAATAACTACCTAGCTAAAAGAAATATAAAATTACCTGTAAAATAAATCCTAACTTAAGTTACAATTAAACCTAATACTACACTATCATTAAATTAACTAAATAAACTACCTACAAAGAACTACAATGAAATACAATTACATAAACTAACTAAAGTACAAAAAATAAAAAAAGCTAAGTTACAAAAAATAAAAAATTAAGTTACAAACATGTTAAAAATATTACAACAATTTTAAGCTACTTACACCTAATCTAAGCCCCCTAATAAAATAACAAACCCCCCCAAAATAAAAAAAATCCCTACCCTATTCTAAATTACATAAATTTCAAAGCTCTTTTACCTTACCAGCCCTTAAAAGGGCCATTTGTGGGGGCATGCCCCAAAAAGTTCAGCTCTTTTGCCTGTAAAATAAAAATACAACCCCCCCCAACATTAAAACCCACCACCCACATACCCCTAATCTAACCCAAACCCCCCTTACAAAAACCTAACACTAATCCCCTGAAGATCATCCTACCTTGAGTCGTCTTCACTCAGCCGAGCCACCGATGGAACTGAAGAGGACATCCGGAGCGGAAGAAGTTAATCCTCCAAGCGGCGCTGAAGAAATCTTCCATCCGATGAAGTCATCATCCAGGCGGCGCTGAAGAAGTCTTCGATCCGGCCGATGTCATCTTCAAAGAGGCGCTGAAGAGGTCTTCTATCCGGGCGAAGTCATCTTCCAAGCCGGGTCTTGAATCTTCCTTCCGCCGACGCGGAACCACCTTCTTCACCGACGGACTACGACGAATGACGGCTCCTTTAAGGGACGTCATCCAAGATGGCGTCCCCTCAATTCCGATTGGCTGATAGGATTCTATCAGCCAATCGGAATTAAGGTAGGAAAATCTGATTGGCTGATGGAATCAGCCAATCAGATTGAGCTCGCATTCTATTGGCTGTTCCGATCAGCCAATAGAATGCGAGCTCAATCTGATTGGCTGATTGGATCAGCCAATCGGATTGAACTTGAATCTGATTGGCTGATTCCATCAGCCAATCAGATTTTCCTACCTTAATTCCGATTGGCTGATAGAATCCTATCAGCCAATCGGAATTGAGGGGACGCCATCTTGGATGACGTCCCTTAAAGGAGCCGTCATTCGTCGTAGTCCGTCGGTGAAGAAGGTGGTTCCGCGTCGGCGGAAGGAAGATTCAAGACCCGGCTTGGAAGATGACTTCGCCCGGATAGAAGACCTCTTCAGCGCCTCTTTGAAGATGACATCGGCCGGATCGAAGACTTCTTCAGCGCCGCCTGGATGATGACTTCATCGGATGGAAGATTTCTTCAGCGCCGCTTGGAGGATTAACTTCTTCCGCTCCGGATGTCCTCTTCAGTTCCATCGGTGGCTCGGCTGAGTGAAGACGACTCAAGGTAGGATGATCTTCAGGGGATTAGTGTTAGGTTTTTGTAAGGGGGGTTTGGGTTAGATTAGGGGTATGTGGGTGGTGGGTTTTACTGTTGGGGGGGGGTTGTATTTTTATTTTACAGGCAAAAGAGCTGAACTTTTTGGGGCATGCCCCCACAAATGGCCCTTTTAAGGGCTGGTAAGGTAAAAGAGCTTTGAAATTTATGTAATTTAGAATAGGGTAGGGATTTTTTTTATTTTGGGGGGGTTTGTTATTTTATTAGGGGGCTTAGATTAGGTGTAAGTAGCTTAAAATTGTTGTAATATTTTTAACATGTTTGTAACTTAATTTTTTATTTTTTGTAACTTAGCTTTTTTTATTTTTTGTACTTTAGTTAGTTTATGTAATTGTATTTCATTGTAGTTCTTTGTAGGTAGTTTATTTAGTTAATTTAATGATAGTGTAGTATTAGGTTTAATTGTAACTTAAGTTAGGATTTATTTTACAGGTAATTTTGTATTTCTTTTAGCTAGGTAGTTATTAAATAGTTAATAACTATTTAATAACTATTCTAACTAGCTAAAATAAATACAAAGTTACCTGTAAAATAAATATAAATCCTAAGATAGCTATAATATAATTATTAATTACATTGTAGCTATCTTAGGGTTTATTTTACAGGTAAGTATTTATTTTTAAATAGGAATAATTTATTAAAGTATAGTGTAGTGTTAGGTGTAATTGTAACTTAGGTTAGGATTTATTTCACAGGTACATTTCTCTTTATTTTAGCTAGGTAAGCTATTAAATAGTTAATAACTATTTAATAGCTATTGTACATGGTTAAAATAAATTGAAAGGTACCTGTAAAATAAAAATAAATCCTAAGATAGCTAGAATATAATTATTATTTATATTGTAGCTATATTAGGGTTTATTTTAAAGGTAAGTATTTAGTTTTAAATAGGATTCATTTAGTTAATAAGAGTTAATTTATTTAGATTTATTTAATTAATATTTAAGTTAGGGGGGCGTTATGGTTAGGGTTAGACTTAGGTTTAGGGGTTAATAATTTTATTACAGTGGCGGCGGCGTAGTGGGGGGCAGGATAGGGGTTAATAAATTTATTATAGGTTGCGACGGTGTAGGGGGGGCAGATTAGGGGTTAATAAATGTATTATAGGTGGCGACGGTGTAGGGGGGGCAGGATAGGGGTTAATACATTTAATATAGGTTGCGGCGGGTTCAGGGAGCGGCGGTTTAGGGGTTAATACATTTATTATAGTTGCGGTGGGCTCCGGGAGCGGCGGTTTAGGGGTTAATATGTATAGAGTAGCTTGCGGTGGGCTCCGGGAGCGGCGGTTTAGGGGGTAATAACTTTATTTAGTTGCGGCGGTGTAGGGGGGGTCAGATTAGTGGTGTTTAGACTCGGGGTACATGTTAGGGTGTTAGGTGTAGACAGCTCCCATAGAAATCAATGGGATGTCTGTCAGCAGCGAACTTGTACTTTCGCTATGGTCAGACTCCCATTGATTCCTATGGGATCCGCCGCCTCCAGGCTGGCGCTTTGAAAACCAGGTACGCTGGGCCGTAAAAGTGCCGAGCGTACCTGCTAGTTTTTTGATAGCTAGCAAAAGTAGTGAGAATGTGCCGCACTTGTGTGCGGAACATCTGGAGTGACGTAAGAATCGATCTGTGTCGGACTGAGTCCGGCGGATCGAAGCTTAAGTCACAAAATTCTACTTTTGCCGGTCTCGAGCCTTTGATAACGAAGGCGTATCAGCCTCGCCACAAATACGCTGCGGAATACGCAGCGTATTTGAGGTTGACGGCTTGATAACTAGGCCCCTATGTCTCAACGTTTGGAGATTTAATTTTTGACCATATCATATATGCTTGATTTAAAAGCAGAGTGATCTAATTATGCTGCAACTGTAATAGTTTTAGTTCCATGTTGCAGCAATTTCAGCTTGAAGATGGCTGCTACAGTGTGTACATCATCTGCAAACTAGTACAAGTTGCTTTTTTTCCCCCCAATGTTGGCCATTCTGCTTCTAATAACAGAACAAAATGTTAAAGACAAAAGAAGTGATGTAATTTTGTTACTGCAGCAATAGGAGCAAAGCTGTGCAGAATTCAGGAAATTATGACTGTAACTGCAAACAAATTCTCTTATCTCAGGGAGAATCATGAAGCTTCACCAGAAGGGAGGCTCAACAATTAAAATGACTATTAATCATAATCTTACCTTTTAACTTCATTACTACTTGGGGGCCTCTGAGAGATCAACGTCATTGTGTCCATGGTTAGAGCTGTTCTTTCTAAACAGGATGTCTGTTATTCTAAATTGATTGTTTTCATCCAGACTACAAGCACTACTTTGACATATTATGTGGATTTATGATTGCCTGTAAACATAGGAACAAAGATACTGTGTGAGATTATAGCAAAATGATATAACTAGAGTGATTATAGAGTCTCTAACTTACATTAACACACAGACTAGCGTGCCAAAATCCAAACATTATATTTTATTTTTTATTACACCTCTTGAAAACAAAATTTACTTTTATAAATACACATTTTTTTTCAAATATTTTAAAAAAAAAAAATCAGAGAAAGTGCACAGAAGTGCACGATATAAATGCAAGACATACATAAAATACAAGCATACAAAAGATGAAGAAAAGATCAAAAAGAAATAATGAACATTATACTGAAGTTACACAAAATAGGTAACAATAGTGCGGAAGCGGTAGGGTATAAGGCACGGATATATAGTGCACAAGAAACCTGATGTTCCTAAGCACACCGTATTATGCTCTAATGGAGAGGTTAAGGCTAAGTTTCAGAAATGTGTACCAAGATAAATAGGTAAATTTGGTAATGAAAGTAAACTATTTTATTTAATTGCATGCTTTATCTGAATTATGAAAGTTAAATTTGTCTTACATGTCCCTTTAACCGGAGCTGAGCTAACTAGCAGCTGAACTAACCTAGATCTCTATTATACCTATACACATCTTTTGCAACTTTAATTCTTAACACAACCACTGACAAAAAAACAATTCCCTCCTAACACTCACCCCTATATAAAACCCCAATATGTACCCCCAGCTTCCACACTATGAACCCCCCTTTCTCTATGCACCTTAAATAGAGCTAATGAGTATTCTTTCTTCAGAGTCATGGCCATCAGCAACAAGTCTGGCTTATTTAGTCCCCAGTTACAGAGCCACAGTTCTGATTGGACTTTGAAGGGACAGTCAAATCAAAATTAAACTTTCATGATTCAGATAGGGCACACAATTTTAAACAACTTTCCAATTTACTTTTTTCATCAAATTTGCTTTGTGCTCTTAGTATTCTTTGTTGAATGCTAAACCTAGGTAGGATCACATGATCATTTCTAAGCCCTTGAAGGCCGCCTCTTTTCTCTAAGTGCATTTTGACAGTTTTTTTTTACAGTTAGACAGTGCTAGTTCCTGTGTGCATATAGATAGTGTGCTCACTCCCATTGAGTTATTTATGAGTCAGCACTGATTGGCTAAAGTGAAAGTCTGTCAAAAGAACAGATAAGGGGGCAGTATTCAGAAGCTTAGGTACAAGGTAATCAGAGAGGTAAAAAGTATATTAATATAACAGTGTTGGTAATGCAAAACTGGGGAATTGGCAATAAAGAGATTATCTATCTTTTTAAACAATAATAAAAATTGGTGTAGACCAGGGCCTGATAAACCCAGGAGCCAAGGAGTCACTGGCTCCTAGAAATTTACCCCTGCTGCTAACCTTTTGGGTTGTTCTCCATATTTTTATATAAAACTACCACTGTTTGGCTCCTAAAAGAATGTCTGGCTTCTAAAATATTCTTGCTGGCTCCTAATTTTTAAATAGATTTGTCGAGCTTTGGTGTAGACTGTCCCTTTGTGTGGTGGATGCTAAAAGTGGGTTCTCTACAAGGTTAATACAAGCACCATAGTTAGGTTTTACTGTGGTGGGAGTAAACTGAATGAATGTGATTATTTTATTTTCATCAGCCACATTTACTGAAAAGCACCAGCATTAATTGAAACTTAAATTCTGGTTCATATGATTAATATTTGTTTTAACATATAGCTATAAAAATACAAAAATAACATAATTTTAATACCCTTGATACACTCACCGAGGCTTGGTATACTACCTAGATGCTGCAGCTTGCCAAAAGTAACAATATGAACCAAAGCACAGAGAAATGCAAAATGTAGCTCAAATATGTATACAAATAGGTAAACAGATACAGTTATACAGAAAACAAAAATCAGAAAGACTATATTAATGACAAGCATGGAGGCAGCAAGCACAGTAGTTTGAAGTGTAAAGGAATACAATATAGCTAGACATAGGATACATATATTCAATATAGCAATACTCTAAATATAGGCAGTATATATAAAAGCAAGCATGAAGGCAAAAGGTAGCGATATTATAAATATAGACACCATATGCACAAATGTTAGACACATGAGTGTAAAAAATATATTTAATTAAAGCATTATATT